>NW_021940864.1:3151827-3240892 GCF_001715985.3 Manacus vitellinus
CGCCGTCCCGGGGATGGGGAACAGCGGTCCCCGGGGACGGGGATGGGGCACGCACGGGCCCCTGACACGGGGCTAGGAGAGCGGCCCTTTGCGGCCCGCAGGGGCAGGCCCGGCGCTCCGGGAAAGGCAGGGCTGGAGCCGCACCTCCACATGGCCCAGAGGGGCTGGGGGCGGGCACCGGGCGCCGCGCCCCGTGTGGTAAGGGGCTCTGGGATCCCGCGTCCCTCGCGTCTTCGCTCTGTGCAGGCAATGATGGACAGAGCTGTTCTCTTTTCTTCCTTTCCTTCCGTCTGTCTTCCCTTCCTTACCATCCTTCCCTTTCTTACCTTCCTTTCCTTCCTGGCTTCCTTCCTTACCTGCCTAAAGGCTGACGTCCGCAAAACAACCCTGAACGTCTTTCCCCTGTAGGGAAAAAAAAAAGAAAAAAGAAAAAGGTGAGAAGTAGGGAGGGGAAAGTCTAAAAATCTTAGAGCATAAGTCATTCTGAAAAACTGATCAAAATTCTTCCATTTCAGAATGAAAACAGCCTTAAGAAAGGTTCGTGCAACAATTTCCCCTTTTTTACCTTTAATAAATACAATATAATTACTGTAATTACATTAGTGCTGTGCCTTAGGATAGCTAATCATAACTCATTCATATTTCTGGAAGTTGCCTGTTTAATGACTTATTATTATCTCTTTAGTTTGATACTTAATGCATGTATATTTTTGTAATCCAGGTACTTTAACTATATAATCATTAGAGTGCAATTATTCTGTCATGCGGTTATTCTTCTGCTTATATCAAGTTAATGTTAATATACAGATATTGTGGAGCAGAACCACAGTGTAATGCCTCCATAATTGTAATGCTAGAGAGTCCAATTGCAGACATGATGCTAGAAAAGGGAACCATGATCTTTCCTGTACAGAAACATTGAGGAAGGAACTTCAGGACAATTACCGAAGGATTAGTTAAATAATAGAGTTAATGGGAAAAAAAAAAACCACTTGTGTGCTGTATTCTGCCTCATACAGGTGAGCTAATTCAAAGCCCATTTTTAATACAGCGGCATTTCCCCGAATGAAGATAATGTGCTTTGGACATGCCCTTGTTTTCCCCCAGCTCTTCTTATTCCACAGTCCATTATATTCACTTCCCCAACATATGAATGCTAATCCTTCACTTTTCGGTTTTACTGACTTTGGGTCTCAGTCTTGTCAAAACACTTCCTTAGGGCTGTGAGGTTCGTTTCAAATTCTCCTGAGGCTGAGCAAAGACACCAGGCCATGGGTCAGGGAACTCTTGGGCTTTACTGTGGAGCCACCTTAACTCCAGCAACTAGCCCACTAGTGAGACTCCAAAGGTGGTGGCTGACAAGACCTGAAATTTGTACAATAGACTTCCACAAGTGGTGACTGACAAGCCCTTCATTTTGTACAGGACCCTTCTATAAGCTCTCACCTTCTCACAAGAAACATCTCCAGGGTGCTGGCTCACATGCCACAACACACCAAGACTCAAAGGTGCTGGCTCACAAGACACCTCCTCCACTCCCACAAAAACCTGTAGTATGGAGTACAGAGTAAAATTATGCCTAGTCCTTCACAGCATGGATGATTTATCTCCCGAATTCCTAAAACATGCGTTGCAGCACTCAAAGTAGAATATGCCATCTGTTTAATTTGACCAGGTCTAAATCTATGGAAAATAAGGAGGTGCATCTCAGAGTCCTGAGGGACTTGGCTGATGGAGTTGCCAAGCCACTCTCCACGATATTTGAAAGCTCATGGTAGTCATGTGAAGTCCCTGGTGATTGGAAAAAGGGAAACCTTGCACCCAGTTTTATGAAAGAATAGGAAGGATGACCCTGGGAACTGCCACCTGTGAGCCTCACCTCTGTGCATGGGAAGACCATGGAACAGATCCTGCTCGAACTCTACTAAGACTCCTGGAGGACAGGAAGGTGATTGGCGACCTCCAGCATGACTGCACCAAGTCCTGCCTGACCAACCCAGTGGACTTCTCTGATGGAGCGACTGCAGCTCAAGCTGGACATGAGCGGGCAGTGTGCACTCACAGCCCAGAATGCCAACCATCTCCTGGGCTGCATCCAAAGAAGCAGGTCAAGGAAGGTGCTTCTGCCCCCCTGTTTTGCTCTGATGAGACCCCAGCTGGAGTGCTGCATCTGGCTCTGGAGCCCTCAGCACAAGAAAGACAGGGACCTGCTGGACTGGTACCAGAGGAGGAACAAAAAAATGATCTGAGTGCTGGAGCACCTCTCCTCCAAGGAAGGGCAGAGAGTCCCGGACTTGTTGAGCCTGGAGAAAAGAAAGCTCTCGGGAGACCTTCTTGTGGCATTTCAACACTTCAAGGGGTCTTAAAAGAAGGTTACGGACAGACATTTTAACAGGGCCTCTTGCAATAGGACAAGGCTTAATGTTTTTCAGCTGAAAAAAGTAAAAGTTCCATACCAGATAGAAGGGAGAAATATTGGAGAATGAAGATGCTGAACCACTGGAACAGACTGGCCAGAGAGGTGGCAGATGCTCCATCCCTGCAAAATCAGGTTGCAGTAACTTGATCTAGTTGAAGATAACCCTGCTCATTGAAGGAGGCTGGACTAGGTGGACTTTAAAGGCCCTTTCCAACCTAAACTGTTCTAGGATTCCATGCCTTTCTATTGTACCTTTTTCTTTTTTGAGCATGGTGGAATCACCTTCTGATCAACAGCCACCCTTGCTTTGCAAGGGGTTCCTCTGCAGAGGAGCCCCTCTGCTGCTGCCCAGGCACCACGGCAGGTGGGCTCTGGCTGCAGCAGGGCACTCTTTGGGCAGCCCCTGGCATCCAGGTAAGGCAGCCTGGACAGGGGTCCCCATCCCTCCCTCCCTCCAGCTGCTCAAGAGCCAGTGTCCCCAGGGACTCTGGGCATGGGGGATTGGGCTCTTCCTCCATGGCTCAGGCATCTGGGCCCAGACACTTGGTGGGAGAAGGGAACCAGTGTGGGGCAGAGCTCTGGCCCCAGCCACTGCTGTTGGAACACAGGTCCTTAGACAAGTCCATGCCCTCCTCCCTCTCCTGCAGGAGCTGCTGCAAGGACCGACCACCGAGGGCATATTCAGGAGATGTTCCAGGGCGAGAGCCCTTCAGGAGCTGCAGGAGGGCCTCGACCATGGCACAGAGGTCACCATGGGAATCCAGCCTGCACTGGCACTGGCCCTCCTCCTGAAGGTGAGCGCTTCTGACCTGCAGCTGCAAGAGCTCCTGGCTAGGCTGGAATCTTCAAAGGCTCACCAGGAGCCCTTGGCATTGAAGGACTTCCTCCAAAGCATCCCCTCCAAGCTCCTCATCACAGAGATCCATGAGGACTGGATGGCAGCGATGCAGATGGCCAGCAGGGAGAAAAAGATCTGTCAGCTGAAAGGGTAAGCATGGGCAGCAGCCTGGCTCCTGAGCAGGGGCTGGGAAAAGGCTGGAACTTGCCTGAAAGGGGACAGTCTCCTTAAAACACAGTTTTTTCTGGCAGTTTGCTGTTGCTGGGTTGGGGTCGGGTTGCGGGGGAATGGACAGGGAGCCTTCCCTGGCATGGCCTTGGGTGAAATCAGAAGCTGGGAGGCAAACATGTGCTTCCTTCCTCAAGTGCAGAGCCTCGAGCGCTGGCTGAGAGCACCTACAAAGCTGCACAACAGAGCCACTGGCTGTCCCTGCCCTGTGCCAGCCTTGGGGGTGGCTCTGGGCAGCACGTGCTTGAGGAGCGTTTCCTTGCTGTTCCCTCAGGGTGGCCAAGAAGTTGCTGGCAGCAAATCTCCTCCTCCTCAAGCAGCTGCTGTCCCTGCTCCAGCATATCGGGCAGCACGTCTCCACCAGCAGAATGACCTCCAGCAGCCTGGCTGTCTGCCTGGGGCCAAACTTGCTGAGCCCACCCCAGGAGGAGCTGCTCCTGCCGGAGGCTGCGCTGGCTCTGAGCACACCAGTGATGTTGTCTGGAGCGGCCGCTGCAGCTCCCCACCCGTGCCAGCTGGGCTGCCCAGAGGGCCCTGGCAGCCCCCTGTCTCCAACAAATGCTGGTGGGGCAGATGCCTGGAATAGCTGCCCCACAGCCACTGCCTTCCGTGCAGGGGCTCAGGAGGGATGGGAAAGGCTGCTTGACGTGCGTTCAGGCCCCTGGGCTGAGAGCACGGCTGGGACGTGTGCAGGTGAAGGTGCTGGTGGAGTTCATGATGGACAACTTTGATGCCACCTTTGGGGAGGAGACGGCTGGCCTGGGGGAGTCACCAGCACCCACCGACAGATGCACAGGGATGAGCAGGAACCTCCGGGGGGTTGTCACAGCCTGGCACTTGGGATCCCAGAAATCTCACCATCAAGAGGACAACTAGTGTAGGGCTTGGCTGGGTTTTCCTTTATGTCTTTTGCTTTCTAGACCTGTGTTTGGAGGAGCAAAGTAGCCCCACAGGCGGAGCAGACGAGGATCATCAGGCAAAGACCTTCCTGGATGCCTCCTCTGCCCTGCCACGTGTGTCCACAGAAGTCGGGGCAGACCCAGTGGTGGAGGCCAAGGGGGCAGAGGTAGGTCAGCTGCACAAACACTGGGACAACGTGTCCCACAGAGGCAGAAAGTTTCTGATAAGGCCCAGTAGCTGCTGTGCCTCCTCCTGACAGCCCATCCCTTGAGCCCTTGGGCTTCCTTTCTCCCCCCACAATGACACCTCCAAATGAAAGGTGGACAGGTGGTTTCTCCAACGCCTTAGGCACGTGCTTCATCAAAATACAAAAGACCTACAAATTCAAGCTAGAGGGGAGTAGCTGTCAACTTGAGAGGGCTTTTGCTCACATCCTACTTCATTCCAGCTTCCTCCAGTCTATTTTGGGGCAGGTGTACTGTGTGAGACGGGGATGATGCAAAACAGCATCTTCTCTGTGGAGCTGATGGCCATTTGGCAATCAGTCACTTCCTACTCCAGGCTGTCTCTTGCCACCTCTTACCTCCCAGATTTCTGGCTTAGGCACCTCCAGCTTTACCTCCAAACATCCCCCAGAGTGCAACAGAATCCCTGGCACCCACAGAACCACTGACGAGCCTTTCAGCATCCAGAAAGTAAAGTGAGCTTGCGTTGGCTCAAACAAGAACTGACTCCTGGAGATTGTGGCTTTGCCTATCAAATGCAATTTTGGGGGTAAAGGTTTGCAGGCTGCTCCCAGGAAAAGAAAAAGAGAAGGAAAAGACGAAGAGAGGAGGCCTGGCCAGAGAGATGGAAGGCCAAGAGGAAAAGAAGAAGGGGAAGACAGGAAGAAGACAACAAGAGAAGCATAAGAAGGTCCAGCAGCTCAAGAAGCCCAGGTGTGTCCCAGGCTCTGCTGTCCATCTTCCCCAACTCTCAACACTGCCCTAAGTCAGCCCAACTCCCTGGCAAGGGCTGGCAAGGGGTGGTTCTGAACAGGGCTTGGCAAGATCGGAGAGGAGAATTGGAGGCACAAAAGGCAGAGATCATGGGCTTAGAGAAGAACAATTACTGGAAACAGCAATGAGATAAGAAAAGGAACAGGAGCAGCAACAATACTAATGCCAGAAGGTAGAAGAAAAGAAATGATCCACAAGGAAAAAGCCCTGATAATAGACAATACCAGAGCTCTCCCTCCACCACGTTTTCTTGACTGGAAGGAACCCCTTCTGCCTGCAAGAGAGCCCCTTTCCCCTGCCTCCAGTGAGGATGTAAGGTGGTAGAAAATAACCTCCATGTCCTAGTCCTCTCACAGCTCCTGCAAACAATTTATCTTGTCAAAAAACCCTGTCCTGGCCAGAACCAGGACATCTAGTTTTTCTTGATTTCCTTGGCTTAGTAAGGAAGGGGGTGGAGGGAGGGACATGTATCACAACTTTCCTGCTTCAACAGTCACAATGTTTTGCTACGCCTGGTCTTCCTTCTCTTAGAAGAGGAAGACAACTGGAAACAAACTGAAATACAGAGGAGTGTTCTGTAACATAATATCTGACACAGAAAGATTTCAAATCAATCCGTTTGCTTCTATTCCTTTGAGGTCAGATTACTTACTGGAATAAATGCTAAATGAACTGAATTAAATCCAGGGCCACCAGTCTTTTCATTCAGCTTCTTCTTTTACTCCAGTGGATAGTCATGTAAACCTGTGGAACTCTGCCTCAGTGTCACATGATAGTGAGAATGACTAATTTTGCAGAATATGGTATGCTGAGCACATGAAATGTTCTAAAAATCTCTACAAACAGTTTATTAAGGGTGTTTTTCCTCCTTCCACAGATCAATCAGATTTCCATCAAATGAAGTCACTGCTGGGGGACTTTTACAGTTTTCAGTTCTCAGTATTTTCCTCTGGGATTCAATCAATTTAAGCCTAATGCTGGGCTCATTTTGGTGATTAGTAAGTCTCCTATTGACTGTAACTGGGTAGACCCAGGGCGCACTTCAGATTTTCAAGTCATGTACAGAATAATTTGCTACAGATAATGTTACAGAACCATTTAATTGATTCTTTTATGCTCAACATCTTGCTAAGATAGACCATGTCTTCTCAAATACACTCTTTGTCTTGGAAATTATAGGGGCACCTCACTGACCTCCCTCTTAACTGGGAAGTTAAAGTTGGCCCCAATGATAAGTAAGGCTGGCATGACTAGAGAATTTGCTCTCTGATCTCTCCTCAGGACGAGATAAAAAATCGGTGGTGGCACACTGCAGCCTTCCTCCACACTCCCCTTTCATATTTGTGGGTGCTGTTACCTAGAGTGGAATCAGTTACTCTCATCTTTTTAGCCTCTGCCTTCTCTACTACATTTGGGAAAAAAAAAATTAAAAAAACTGTTGATCAGGATAAGGGTTTATAGGTTGTGCCTCAGCTGGGTGTATGGGAATTTGTTTCTGGTCAGTGTCACCGGTGCAGGTGATGTACAGAGACCCAAGTGGCCTTGGGGACAATATGGAAAGAGCCTTGAGATGCCTAGGGACAAGACAAAAAGAGGATAATCTTTGACTGCATTTGTGTGGTGATGCAGCCTTGGATTCCTAAAGCACACATTGCATTCAATGAAACAGTCTGTATGTGCTTGAGGAAAAAAGTCAAAAAGTAGGATTCTGAGACTAGTTGCAGCTAACAGGCTGTTATTTAACAGTCCCAAGGAAATTAGGCAGTGCATCAAAGCAGGTAGATGTGTACTTTTCCCACCATATTACCTGGTTTCATTCCCACAAAACACAAAAAGGTTAGAGCTGAAAACTGAAATGAAGAGGTGTCTTTATTAATAGGCTTTAAATGAAACAGGAACAGCTGTTAATACATCGGAAGAGAAAAAGTGAAAATGGACCCATTAATGCATGAAGAGAGGCAAAGAAATCAATGAGGGATCTCCAGTGGTTGAGTTGCTGGTCTGCTTTTTTATCTCCTTTTTTTAATTGGTCTTTGACAGGGAGAGTGGTATGGACAATTGGGAAGGAATAGAAGCCTGGCCAATACAGCCGCTAATGAAGGCCAGGTAAGGAAAAACTTTGTTCACCTGAGTGATAGGTTGGGATCAGCAGATCTGGACAATATGCTTCCCAGGTTTTTAATTTAGCTAATGAATTGATTCTGTCGCTGGCAATTAATTTTGAAAAGCGGAGGAAAACCAAGGTAGTCTCAAAGGCAGAGGTTGGAGGGATTAAATACAGTACTAACCTTTACTGGGAAGAAAAAAAGTCACATTGGTAGGTCAGCATTTCAGCATCAGCAAAAAAGTGAAAGAGAACAAGCCAGACAGGGGACTTCAGTGGAAGGTGCGAGAGCTGAGTGTGTGACACCCATGGAAGACAAATTCTGCTGACAAAAGACTCACAATCCTCAAACATTAAAATATTTGTGCCAGGAAAACTGTTTTACCTGTTGGGGCTCTAAGTGCAACAGTGTAGATGTTGGAAAAGACACTGTAAGTTTCACACATCTAGCAAGCCTTTGCCAGAACTTCCTGGGAAATATTACTGGGGTAACAGAGCTGAGCAATATCACGCGGCCTCAAATCAATCAGAAGAGTGCTGGAAATGGAGTACTGGGTGAGGAGGATGGGTTTATAATATACTGAGCAAGCGAAATTGCTTTGCTTGAACACTTCTGCTTGTACTTAGCTGAGAAGGTAAACAGAGTCAGCTCCTTAGGCAACACTGCTTTGGGAAGGCTTCACCACAGTCAAATGTGGAGATCGTAATTTGGGCAAGTGTGTAAGAGTGTCAACAAAGCAAAAGTAGAAAAATATTGTTAAAGAACAAAGCCAAGCTATATGCAAGGAGATCATGTTTAAGAACAGTGTTTTTCTGCTAGACTTTGGGAAGAAATAGTGACTACTGAGTATCAGCACTCCTAGTGGTTTACAGGGGGAGATGCCATTTATGTTTTCCCCCTCCCACTGAGTTCCCAATACAAATCATCTGCTACCTGTACTCTGGGAGTAACGTTAGATCCAAGGTGCAGTGGCAAGGCCTCAAGGCAAACTGTCTGTACACAACAACAACATAAAAGAGAGAGCTGAGGATGGGGACCATTCCTAGATAAAATTTTCTGTCTCTAGACATACCAACTTGGAAGGAAGAATACTGAAGGAACTAGCAATGGGATTGGCAATGCACATATTGTTTGGGACTGTGTAGAAAGAGAGCAGACTTCATGGAGAAGCAGCCACAGTCCCTCCATGCAGTGTGATCTTGCTCCCTAAGCCTGCTGAGCTAAACTGCCTGATAGGCATGTTAGACCAACGGGATCCAATTGACAGCCCAACCTTTCCTTTGGTAGATCTTCCCTCACTAGGGTTAGGCTGAACAATTGCTGATCAATTAGCACCTGATTTATGAAAAGCGTGGCTGATTTCCTTACTCATTGCCTTGCTGCTCAGAGTCCTAGAAAGTGCAAGACTTTGATCCAGAGCTTGTAACTGAGGGGCCAGATCTGAAAGCCTGTAAATCTCCACTGTACTGACTTCAATGTAGCTACTTTGAATTTACACTAATGAGGCAGAGAGTAGATTCTGGCTCTTGCTCATCACTTTGTAATCACTCTGACTCCCTGAGACAAAGGCGGTGAATCAACAATACTCATTATTTCATTTACTGCTTTGCTTAAGCTACCTGCCCTTTCTTTAGCTATTGAGTGTTTCTGAAGTAGCCTTCCATTTGGCAAGATAAAGCATAATAGCCTCTTTTATTACCTTCGTTTTTTTCCTCTTCCTCACCATGTCAATTAGCGTGTTTGCATTTTAACAGAGATCCTGCCTGAAAGCATTCTATCCTCTAATGTCACAATTAGTGTTTCTTTCTGTTGGACCAATTATAGGTGATAATGTTACTATTTGACAGCGTTTGTGTTCTAATTAAGAGCCTGATTGCAAATTTGGTGCTTCATTCCAGCCAAGCTGCTTCTCTTTCATAGGGTATCCCCTAGCCACAGCTATCTAAGGATCCCTGGAATTATATATGGAAAATAAAAATAGATGAGTCACCACCTGTATGAAATATTTTCTCACTTTCATCCAGATTCATCTCTCCTCTCTTGTTATTGAATACTCTAGGCATTTTTTCTTATTTGGTGAGAATCTTTATCAAGGACAGAGCATGCCACAGATAAAAGCAGAATGGAGCTTTTCAATGACAAGCTTAATCCATCACTTAAAGCTCGCACTTTCAAGTGTCAGCCATGAACCACTGATTGTTAATATCAGGCAGCACCAGGGTGCATCAGTACAACTGTTTTGCCCATTAAGAAAAACAAACAAATCAATGCTGAGTGTCAGGCTATAAAATGGGGAAAACCATCCTATAAAACAAATCTGGGGACAAAAATGGAGTAAGATGAATTACTGTGTTTATAATAGGGGGAAAATACCATTGCCATTTAAAAAAAAGATATATCTGATCTCACTTTTAGCACTGTGTGAAACAGCATTACCTTTCCTGTATTTCTGCTTGCCTCACCTTGCATGAATGCAAGGGTCTGCTTCTAAATCTGCACCAGAGGTTACATCCCTTTGGATGCTGGTATGCACAAGAGAGGTTATAAAGCATGTGTGTAAGAACAGAGCAGGGTGGAAGCTGGTAAGTGGCATGTTTGTGCACTGTGTGTTGTGATTTTCATACCATATAGGATCAAACACATCACCAAAGGAGTGTGATTTTTTTTCCCTGATCACCTGAATGAGCAATATACAGGAACAAATACGATCTCATCTTGTTTCAGTGCCCTCAAGTGAATTGTGCTCACAAGAGGGAAAAGGCCAATTTTATGGCATTCAAAGTGGTGGTTGAAATTTCAAAAGCAGTCAAGCTAGTTACAACATTCCTGTTTCACAGATGCCAAAGGACCCTGCAGAGGAACTCTGTATATGGGAAGCAGTTTCTGCAAGAGGACTCAGCTGATCACATTAATTCAGAAGAGCTATATTGTGAAATCAAAAGCGTTTCAGCATCATGTAATGTCCCAGTGTGAAGCCTGGTCCTGCACTGACACGAACCACAGTTCGCAGAAACAAGGCCTCACTGAAAAGCTGTTGGTGTGATTTGCTTTCCTACTGGCAAGAGCTCTTGCTGCCCAGGGAGTCATTAGGCAGCTCCCATTTGGGACTTGCCTTCTTCCAAAGAGGTTTATCTGAATAGACTGCGGAACCACTGAAGTTTTGGGCATAGGTTCCCTGTCTCTGGACCTTGCAGAAGAAGAGCAACCTGTAGCTCAGCTTCTCTGAGTTGCCAGATCTAGTACTAATCGCTTTAGAGCTTAAAGGATTTTCCCTGTAGGTGCTCTGGATTTATAATTCACTTCTTCAGGCTTTCAGCCGAACACATGGCTAAAACATACAGACATGCTTATGAAAAGATTTAGAAGTACTATCTCTTTTTACTTTCAGTGCAAGGAAATCCTAAAATACTGTGGACATTTCTCTGTCTCCCCTTACTGCTCTCTTAGGTTCTTAGGTGTTTGATGTGCTCAGGAGTCCTCTTGAAGTCCCAGCTTTTCTGCTGAAACACAGAACCTTCCTCCCGTGTAGCTATATCCCTTTTCCCTTAGCTAGTCCCCCTCTTCAGGGAGGCATCCTGCCTTCCTCTTTCCTGTCCAGAGTTCATATGCCTGAAATTCTTCTGAATTTTTATCCAGGTCATTGTGCTTTGTGGCCTTCAAGGCTCCTACTGACAAAAGCTGGTCGTTTTGAACGACCTGTCTGGGACTTTGAACACCTGACTCTGTAGCCATGCCACACTGGAATGCTTTGCACATAAACCTCAGGCATTTGTGGTTGTGCTGTTTCAGAGCATCAGCCAGACTACCCTCTCAGTACGCAGACATGCTCCCCTCAAAATTGCTGTGAATAAAGTATTTCAGGTCTGCTTTCCAGGCTCGTGGCTTGGCACATCAGTGGGGTTTGACGCAGTTTCTGAATTCCTTATAGGCAACAACGCTTTTGTATCGCATTCTCTGAAAACGGAACAAGTTCACTGAGGGTCTTTGGATTATTGTATTAGGATCACAGGTCACATCTTACCTGATTGCAAATGGAGTAAAAATTGCCTTTTCTGGCAGGAGCACTGTGACCTTAAATTCAGCAAGTTTACAGGACTGATCATGTTCTTTAATGTTTGTTGTGTTATCACAGAAGCATAATTTTTTCCATTCCAAAGCCAAAAAAAAAAAAAATAGTCCCAGCTATTTACCTTCTGTCTGTGATGTTAATTTCATGCTGAGTTGAGCATTGCAAGAGAAATTATGAACAGTAAAAACATGTGCAAGAAACTTTAGGGAGTGGACTTCTCAGTCCATTGATAAGCTGGTATTTAGTGCTGACAGCAGAATTAGCTTAGTGCTTAAAAAAACTAAGATGAACCCACTGCACTTAGGGGTTGCTTTTTCTCATTAATTTTCAAACTTAATACTTCCCCAAAAGTCAATAACTGCCCAAGAGTGGGTGGCTGTAAGGACTCCCTCAGCTGTTGGCAGGGAGCAGGGAGTGGTAGTGTTAAGAATTCTTGAAGAGATTTGTAGGGATTTTGCCTTTCTGTGTGACAAATCTATTTGCCTTTCCTCCAAACTTTTCAGTTCGGATAAAAAGGACAATAATACTTTACTGCAGAAGATTTTCTTTCATTTCTGAAAAACGTAATGCTGTTGCAGGCACATTTGGAACATGTTTGTGGTACTCAGCAGCGACTGCAGTGCCCAACTTTAAATGGGAAAATGTTGGCTGGGGGCCTAATTTTTGTATGCAAGGAACAAATGTCTTTCCCCTTAGCTTCAGTGAGATTGTTGCTCAGCATCTGTGAGGTGTTATTCTGTGCTCCCAGATGTTGCTGATGTCAGCTTTAGACATGTTGCCAAACACAGGAGGGGTTTTTAAATAAAAAAAAATTATGAATGACTCATAATAAATATAATATTTCATTTCACTGTAAATTCAGAAAAAAACCAAAGTTCTGTATATTGCAGAGTGTAATGAAAACTGTCCTCGGGAGTCCTCTTCACAAGCCTGCCAATTTTAATGAAGCAGTTGGTTTCAGATAATACCCAGTGTAGATAATAGGTTGAAGAAACCAGAGAACTGTTTCACTGTTTCTCTCGGTGCAGCATGCCCATGAAACCCCACCATCCTAATTTGGTATTGTTTCACAGGTGCTTTGGGATGTATAAGAGCAGAGTTGTGCTTTCAGTGTCACAGATCTCCAAGACAAAGCTAAGGAAGCTCAGCAGTTCTTGTCCTTGAAGCACTGGTGATGCTGAGGACTAAAGGAAGACCATGTGGTTCTGGAATAATATATGATAAAGGAACCCTGCCCTCCTTGTTAGATTACCAATCCTCTCTTCTTGGCAAGTTTCTTCTGCTTGGATATCTACAAAAATGAAACTCACTGCCTGCATACCATGTGTACCAAGGTTTACTGAAATTTGAGAGGTCCTGAGATACATCTGCAAGCATTATTATTGGCCTAAAGCAGCTTTTTGTTAATATCTTGAAGGCCTTGGCTTACAAAAGCCTCTCAAATCATTCACGGAGATATGCAGACAGATTTGTAATTGCTTTTGGTTTTCAAATAGACACAGATGCTAGAAGTTTATAAATTGTGTGCATACTTCCCCTGCAGTAACTCACAGGAATTCCGTGATGCCCCCTGGTCCTCTGTTCCTACAGCAAACAAAATGATAGGGCATAAAAGAAAGGCTAAATTTATAGATCTTTCAGGTAATGGAGAAAAAAACATTTAATAGAGAACCGAGTCTTTTCAAGGAAGTACTGCAGCTTTGTATGGTGATACTCTTAGTGATTAAAGAGGGTGTTTTATAAAAGCTGCATAATCAGGCTAGTATTCTGTCCAAAATGACCCTTTTAGTCATCTTTCTGTTCCATGTGAAGCTTTAATACTAACAAGCATAAGCAAGCTAGGGTAAACCTTGAATTTACTGTTATTAATAGGTTTCAATCTGCTGCAATATCATCTCATGTCTCTCCAGGCAATTAGAGTTGTTTCTTGCTTTTAAAGAAGCTTTAATGGGTGCAGCCAATGGACCATCTATTATCATGAATGAACTCAATTACTATCTTAGTCACGATCAATATTTGCTTACACCAAGTTAGGAAAAATACTGAAAGCTTATAGAGTGGTAAATGGCTGCTGATGTTAAGACAGCAGGAAAGCCTGAGAGCACTGAGAAATGTAGCCTTAAATAAGTGCAGTTTGTCTTGATATTTCTGAAGTCATCCAGGAAATAAGTGCTGATGATCATCTTTTCTGACACTGGTACTGTGAATTTGCATCAAGGAGATAAAGACTTGCTAAATCTCTCAGTGGGGCAAGGTTAAAAATTAACTCGTTGTTTCCCCAATATGGTGAAGAATGTGTTCTAAGAAGCAAAGTCACTACGAAATGCTCTGCAAATAATCCAAGCAGAAATGCATTCATGTTCATACATATGACTGGTCTAGGTGGAAAAGCCAGTACTAGACAGTATCTTTGGGATATTGCCAACCAGCTCTGTATGGACTCAGCAGAGGAATATTGTGCCCCAACTGGGTGGCTTTGCTTCCCCTGCAAGACACAGTCAACAGATTGGGGCCAGAAGAATCAATAGTCTCATAACAGGCTAAAGAGCTTCATCAGAACCACATCAATAGCCTCCCAGTGGAGTTGGCTGCATCATCCCACATGATGACTTAATCATTCCAGAGGGGGGTTATTTGGTGATTCGAATGCTGGGAGTCTAGAGTTTCTGAACTCTATGTTACTTTTTCTCTGACTGAGTCACTTAACATTTCTGCTTTAGTTTACAGTTTTAAAAACTGCCTTCATACCCTTGGAATTGAAAGGAAGATAGGAAGAAAGAGATTGAGAGTAGGAGAAACTAAGAAAAGAGGTCCCAGGCTTTAGGGCACTTGTTTTCCTTTCCTTGCTCTACTTTTTTTTTTTTTTTTTTAGGTTAAGGCTGCCTCCAGGGCAGTCAGAATTATTTTGCCCTGGAAGATCCTCGATGGGAGAGCCTGAAAATCTCCACGTTTTCCAGATGGCTGTCTTAGATGATTAAGGTTGCCTTTTCTTTAGCAAAGCCATGAAACGCTGACCTATATTTCAAAACAGGTTAGGACACAATTAATTTCTTTGGCCCTTCTTGGAAGATGTCCCAGAGTATCCATAGAGCCTGCCAAGCAAGCCATCAGGAAAAGATTACAGGTTTCTGATGAAGAGGTTTGTTTATGGTCTATTCCCTACATTGTGATAGAAACATTCTGGCCAGGTGAAAGGAAGACAAGAGCTTCCAATTAATCATTTACACTTCACAAATGAATTGTTAAGTAAGAATAGGTCAGTCATCTAATCTTACTGAATGTTAATTATCTGTCTTGAAAATGAACTGAGATCACTCTTGTATACATGGTATATAGCTGAGAGACTATTGCAAGTAATAATTTATATCATACTTTGCAGAGATGTGAGAGGTCATGTGAGGCTGACATTGGGAGGGACACCGAGCTTGGTTCTCAGCAACACTGAGTCCACTGAGGCAACATGCAAGGGTGGAGCTTTGGGTTCTCCTTCACCAATTTGTGGCTTTTTGAATGCAGGTAACACTTGATCCAGATTGTTTTCTGTACACCAAAAGACTTAACTGGATTCAAAGGGCGATGAAACTAACGTCGGAAAAATGCATCGAGGACTATTAAAAAAGCTTCTCCAAAAGAACCTTAAATATCAGCTTTTGGGACAACTAGTAGACTGTTCTGCAGGTCCGCTGAGACTGACTGGCAGCTCTGAGGATCAAGGGCATGAGCCAAACCAAAACATCCAAAAGTGGTTTGATTTATTCAGACCTGAAACAAACAGGCAAACAAAGGAGAATAGTTTTCCAGTATGAAATACTCCCTTATTCCCCTCCTCCATTTCCCCCCATCAATCACTTTCAACCAAATAAGATGTCAGGTTGTTTTTAGGTTGGTTTTTTTTGTCCTTCTATTTCAAAACTTAAGGGTGAATGTTTTAGTGAAATATTCTCCTTTGGGAAAGAGCAAACAAATAATTTTAGCCTTTGGTCAGAAATGTCTGTTGCTAACAAATTACATATCAACGTCGGTTCATAATCAGATTTTGACTGACCTAAATCTGCATTTTTCAACAAGTGCAGTATTCAAACAGAAAAGCATCCAACCCTGAACTAGCAGCATCTGTGTACAACCTCATGAAGAATGAGGTCGCTTCTCTCTTTTCCAAACATTTAGCATAAAAAAGGGGAGAAATTCTATGTCATTGTTACGTGCATCAAACTTGAGTACAACCAGTGTGAAGCAGTTTATTTTCCCAAGTCAGCGCAGACTTTGGCTATGCATAATGCTCACATACTTTATTAGAAGTGTTGGAAGTTTCTTGAACATTTCTTAACCACATTCAGTATTCGGTTTAACTCTACTAAACGCTTGGATAGACATCCAAACAAGAAAACAAGAAAATCCAAATGAAACAAGAAATAACTCTATTTTAATTAGATGTTGAATTTCACCATTTCAGTGCATCCTTTCCTGATTGCTTTATAATATTAACAAAAAAAACCACTCAAGCCAAAACAAAAAGAAACACAAAAACACCCAAACAACAACAACAAAAACAAAAACAAAAAAAACAAAACAAAACAAACAAACAAAAAAAAAAAAAAAAAAAAACAAAAAAAAACACGGAAGGAAACCTGCTCCCCAACATAGTTATTTATCTTACTATCCCCAATAAATGATCACACACTTCTGTTACATATTTGCTTGTTTAAAAGTAATTTAAGCTTCTGTTGCATTTTACACTTGCTTTCCTCAGACCCTAATCCAGTGAGGCGCAGAGCAAGCTCGGTCCCCTCCTGAATTTGAGACAAGGCCCTTGGAGATCGGGACTTCTGAGACTGTTTTATTTCCATTGACTTCAGACTTGCAAGTCTTTGTTTTTCATCTTTCTCTAAAGTTATTTTAATTAAAACAAAACAAGTCAGAAAATCCCATATTTCAGCAAAGCAAGGTCCAAAATAGCTTTGTCTCTTTGTGTTTATTTACTAGGTCCTCTTAGGAGTTAGGCCTCCAATTTAAAAGCATGTTGTATTCATTTGAAGGGAGAATGGAAATTTCCACCCTGAGAATTTTCCTTAGAATGTTTCTGTTGGGAACTGTTCTGCTTAAAATAACAAATTTGCCACAGAAGAAACTGTAACTTCCATCTTCCTTATACACATATCCTTTGACATCCAAGCAAATCACACAGAAATAACGTGCTGCCCATGTGGAAAAGCTGTGTTTGTATCCCAGTGCCAGATGACTGGGAGCTGTCAGTGAGAAGCACAGTGATGAAAAGCCAGTCTGATTCTAGGCCACCTCTGTTCAAAGTAGAGAAACAGAAATTAGAGGGGGTGAAGAGAAGGGTTTCTAAGATGAGTTCAGGAACAGAAATTCTACCTCACAAAAAAAAAGAAAAAAGAACTTGGTTTGTTTGGCCTAGTGAAACAAGACTGGAGATGGGAGAAAATTACTCTTTATAGATATATCGAAGAGTAAATACTGGGGAGGGAGAAGAATTATATAACCTAAAGGATAATGCTGGAACAAGATCAAATGGATGTAAATTGGTCATGAATAAATTTAAACTGGAAATTGGGGAAGGTTTCCAACCATCAGAAGAATGATACTCTGAAGTAGCCTTTCAAATAGAGTAGTGACGGGCAAAGAACTTCAATTTAAATTTGTGATATGAGTCCTTGGGTTTGTAATAAAGTGTGTTGCTACAATATATGTTTACATAAAATTTATTCCATGCTCTGGAGCTTCTACTGATTACCTGCCCGGGACAGAAAGAATTTTTTACACTTCATACACAATTTCGCTTCTCTGCCCTGAAGTATCAGGAGGAAGCAGAGATAGATGCACAGGCATTCCTCAACATATTAAAAGCTTCCAGGTGGCTTTGATGATGTTATTGTCCATATATCTGGGTTTCTACTGATTGCCAGATCTGATGTGAGTAGGTAATTTACTCCTAGTTTGGCTTTTTACTGAAGGGCATAGGCTTGTGCACCACCTAAGACCACCTGAGAATTTAATCTAACATATCCTAAATATTATTATATCCAAAATATTATTGACAAAGTCAATTTCTTGCTTCCTTTCTGTCCTAGATGATGGCTGCAGCTGAAAAGCTTTGATGACAGTCTGAAACTCCTGATAGGGTGTACAAAGTGTTCTGCGTTGGGCAAGAGCTGGTGGAGTAAGAGCAAGCAGCTGTTCCACAGTACACAAGGCAACATGTCACCTCCAAGCTGGGTCTTGACACTTTGAAACACAGAGGATGATAAAGTGATGCTGCTGTTGCTATAAGAGTGCCTCTTGCCCAGCATTCATCCTCTTTGTCTTATGGCTAAAGAGCAACATGTCATAATGTGTGCTGCTGTTTCCTGTCCCTTGCATCCAAAACCGAATCAAAGTCCTGAAGATTTTCAGTATGGTAAGACATGGAAAGATATTTTGTCAAGTCAGTAATCATTCTACATCATCACTAGTCAACCAGAGAAACTTTCCTCTCCACGATCAGCTCTCCAAGCTGTTACGTATGAAGTGCAAAGGAAGCCCACATCCAAACCTTAGGGTCAGTTTTCCATGGCATTTTATTTTCCTTACTTGCCAGCATTTTTATAAGGCTGTCAGCCTCATTTTCCAACCTAGTACCATCAGGCTGAAGCTTCTTACAAGGCAGAGTTTTAAAATAAGCTTAGGCAAAACTCAGTCCTGCCTTTCCCTCTGAAAAAAATCCTAGCCTTTCTGCCCATTCTGGATACTATTGCCAGCCTCTCCTTCCCTCTAACCTGACCTGCACCATAATCTGACATGAAAGACCATTTCCATCCTACAACCTGTCTGTGGCTTCCCACAGATCACTCATTGGTCATTTATCTTCTTGATCTGCTAATTATAGAGGGCCAGCTGGCTCCCAGGTCCCTGGTCCATGCTGAGGCAGCATACTCTATTACAGTATCCCTGTAGCCCATGAAGCCCATGAGAGCCTATGAGAGCTGATGTAGCATTTGCAATTAGAAATGGTCTAAATAAATTTGTTACACTTTCATTTATGTATCCAAGAAGAAAGTCCACTTGGTCTGCAGATACACATGATCCTGAAGCAGCCCATTTTCTCCAGTACAGACACATATCTTAGTCAGTAAAGGTTAAAGGACTGTCTTTGAATTCTGTCTGTCATGCAAACTCCATCTCTCAGATGCTTTACAGAAACCAGTAATATACCCTCAGAGATAAATAAAAGCAGGAAGACAGAAGTAAGGGGGAAGGGAAGAGTTTTCAGCTGAGATTTGAAATGAGATGGAAAGCCACTGGAGCAGAGAAATACAGACAAGCCTGTTCCAGATGGCAGGAGGCATAGAGGAGAAGTTGCTCTTCCCAGAGAAGTTGCTCTTCCCACTTCTGGTCAGATTGCATGGAAGGACAGCGAAATTAAATGGCATTATATGTAGTGACAAAAAAAAAAAAAAGGCTTCTCTGCACAGGATAAAGTGAATATGCTACAGAGAAAACCATAGAGTTAAATACTAAGGCTGGATTTTTATAAGAGTGTGATCGTTGTGTGATTAATAATAACACGTAGAACAGTGCCAGGTAACCAAAAGGTAATCAAATTTCAAAGCTTCCTGGGATAAGCCACCCCCTACCAGGGTCAGCAAGACATGCTAATCTTGGCATGTAAATGCTCAAATAAAATCCCACCACTAACTGGGAGCATTATAGAGTCTGCAAGAAACCAATACTGATCCCTGCTGGAGAACAGACACTTGCCACACTGTCCACTGCTTATGTTGTTTCCCTGTGACCTTGGTGCTATTCATGTTTACCAACTATGCTTCTCCTGTTCATCTGGGTATTCAAATCTGAGTATTCCTTTGTAAAGTCAGGGAAAAAGTGAAGTGTTGTGCGTCCCTATCCGCACTCCTGGAGGATTACTGAAGGTCAAACCTGGGATAACCAGCACTTACTTCATGCGGAATTTGCTGTTATCTGAGCAGTTCAATTAAGATGAGGCTGAAAGGAAAGCAGCTGGGGCTTTAGAAGCTCTCATCTCTCAACAAGCCCATCTTCGTGCCCAATATGTTTTATCTGCTTGCCTCCTGTTCTCAGAGAGCCCTGGGATTCCCCAAAATGTATTCAATATATTGGGACCTTCAGTTAGTGTACAGACACACACACATACACACACACACCAGCTTTCTTCACAGGCATCTTAGGGAAGTTTCAGGAATTTAGGAGGTTGGAATAAACAGGAACAACAAAAATTCTGTTAATTTCATTTGTAAATAAGCACAATTTTTAGGAGAAGACAGGGAAATCGCTTCTCTCCCTTTTTAACCTGTTATATCCAAGCCATTCTATGATATGATGTGATATGATTCATTAATTACAAGAACATTCTCTGCTCACACCTTTGCATCTGTGTTTGACAACCCACAAGACCTGATGCCTCGTTTCTGCAGGACTCCTGCTTGAATGCTCCTGACATGCACAGGCAGAGCTGGACTCAGTGGGAAGGCAGTGTAACAGCCACATGCCAGCTGGTGAGGGCATTACAGCATTGGTGACCAGCTCTGAATAAAAGCACAGTACTTAAAGCATTTATTCAGGGAGTGAGGGATGAGGATTCATTAGGAACGTGACTAGAAAGAAACTTGAGTTTGGGTAGCGGGCACACATAAAGCACTCCTGCCTCTGCTGAAGCCATCTCTGGTGCCACAAAAAATGCAAAATTCACCTGCCATAAAAACAGAGAGAAACACCAGGAGAATGAATGGAAGTGTGTTGGGTGAGTTACAGGTTGATGGAGCAGGGAAGCAGGAGCATAAGCTGCTGGTGTGGAGTGGGTGCGAGGGCTGAGGGACACAAATATTCTGCATGCATCCTCCATTACAGCTGGGAGAACAGGTGAGAAACACAACAGGTTTCCTGTTATGTGCTTATTTCAATTGCTACCTCTTTGCTTCCAGGACTGGCAGGGCTAAAGGCTGCAAATCACATTCCAGCTTCCTCTAACTGGCCAGACTCTAAGAAGCCTAACTCTTCACTTAAAAAGACAAAACCAATTACCAACAACCTACTTCTGAGGACAAAAAGACCAGCTTGCTAGTGAGGGACTAAGACATGGCCACTTCATCCTAAAAAACAATTTCCTTCTCTTCATTTAAATGTTTCTTCCATTAGCCATCTTTTTGTCTATTAAGAGTCAGAATACAATACTGAATACAGAATACAATATTGTCCAAAGTGTGGCCCCAAGGATTTTAATGGTTACACTGATTTTATTTCATGTAATGGAAATGGAGATGCCCTCTAGATGGGATATGAGGAATTATACAGTCTGGATCATATGCTCTACTATGGTCTTCCCATTTGATGTGGGAGCCAACATAGAACAAAGTCCAGAACTTAGACTTTGGAAGGGAGGGAGGGTTTTACATATTTGCCAGTCTAGTTAGGTTCCCTTTACTAATTTGGCTTCCTTGCCCAGAAACAGGACCAAAAATCATCCATGGGAGAAAATTCTTCAATGCAAACTAACAAAACAATCATAAAAAGAGGTCTTGTTTTATGACATGCTCCATTGGTATTGCAGCATTCTGCCTATGTGGGCATATTTTCTAACACATTATGCAGAAACAAGTCAGGGAAGATGCTGAGGATTGTAATTTTCTAATTTAATTCTGCCATTTCCAGTAATGGAAAGCCATACTATGGCTATTTATCTTCATAAGTGACAGATGCATTTCATTAAAACTTCCTTAAATAATTTCTCATGGCACTTGAAGGAGGAAAATAAGGAGTGAGAAGATATCTATTTTGTAAGCACACATGCATCGAGGTTTTGAGAGCTGTTAAACACGCAAATGATCTATGACATTGCATTAAAGAGGTCAAGTAAAAAGACATTTGTCTGGTGTTTTTTGAAACATTGGTGCCTGTTGAACACACCGTGAAGCAATCTGACATTGACTGTTGCTGGATGAAAATATGCTAATAATATCACTGTACACTGATATAATGAGTGCCACTTGGGAGAGTCCCAAAGCTTGGTGTAATGCTAGGACAGGCAGACGCTTCCCTTCCAAATACTGCTGAAATGCTGCCAGGTAGGAGCAGGAGGATGCAGCAGCTGCAAAGCAAGTGACTCTGCAGAATAATATGGCCAAGAAGTGAAGAACTTTGTATTCAGTTGAAACTGCATTTAAATAAGCAATGTTCCAGGGCAGGTGAATATTCACCTAATTTTCTCTCTGTGCCAGACAACAAAATCTCTTTTGAAGAAATCTGCATCATGTACCAATGCATTTCTAAAGGGTGGATGTTCTATGTAAAGTCCTAGCCCAGGTCTTGGCACATAGGAGTTCCATGGAAGTAATGAAAGCGTCAGAGGGGGAAAGCTGTGGATGAGATCATGTACCATTTTTCTGTTGTCCTCATATTCCATACAGCTCAGGAAATCCTGAAGGCTTGTGACAGTTCCCAGAGGGTCATTAGGTCAAGGAAAATTGCCAGTGCATTTAAAAAATTTTCTTCACCCATTAGAATCATAGAATCATAGAATCAGCTGGGTTGGAAAAGACTTCTGAGATCATCAAGTCCAACCCTTGATCCAACACCACCGTGCTTACTAGACCATGGCACTAAGTACCACATCCAGTATCATCTTAAAAACTTCCAGGGACAGAGAATCCACCACCTCCCTGGGCAACCCACTCCAATGCCTGATTACCCTCTCTATGAAGAATTTCTTCCTAATATCCAACCTAAACCTCCCCTGGCAGAGCTTAAGACCATGCCCTCTTGTCTTACTGAGAGCTGCCTGGGAGTTGTAGAGAGTGATGAGGTCTCCCCTGAGCCTCCTCTTTTCCAGGCTAAACAAACCCAGATCCCTCAGCCTCTCCTCATAGGACTTGTGTTTAAGTCCTTTCACCAGCCTTGTTGCTCTTAAGTAAGCCCTTACAGAGGAAAATGAGGTGGAGAGGTTTAGAGGTAGCACTGTCTTTGTGTGCTCCTCAGTTTCCCATTCAGAGAAACTTTTTAACTTAGGGGGTTGGCAAAAGGGGACAGAGTGGAAAAGAGAGCCTTGCCCAGACTCCTGTCATCCAGTCTAGCAATTGCTGCCCAAGAGTGCCAGCAGAAAGGTCAGTGGCTAGGTGAGCTGTTGAGGTACTCTTTCATATGCTGGTACAAGGAGGTACTCTTCCATGTGCTGGTGGTATGGATGAAGTTTTCATGGTCTGTGACAATGGTATTTTCACTCCAGGATCCCCCTGTTAAAGCCCCACAGCTGTCAAGCAAGCTGGAAGAGTGCCAGCAGCCCCTGTTACCAGCCCCCTGGCACGCAATAGACCCCTGTCTATTTGGCCTCATCACCTTTCCCTCACTTTACATTTGCTCTCAGCTCACTGAGCAAATAAACCCAAGTGAATAAGCTATTCAAGAAATGCTGCCCTCTTTTTGGTTCGTGAATCTTACGGTCTCTTCTCACTGTTATTCCAAACTACTGACTGAACACACTCCATTTGTTATCCTTTCCCAGTGGAGTTTGACGACAAAGATGTCATGTTGAGAGCAGTGTAAATCAGCACAGACTAGAGAGGTGGTCTTCTTCCTACACTGACTGAAGAAATGCTAACTCTCTGATCAAAAAAAGTCACCTTCTTAATAGAAACATTAGCAAATGAGCAAAAACTTGCTTCCTCCAGTGTGCTTAGAAGATGGGGTTTCCACAAGTAGGCTGCTCTTAGTGCTTTTCAGAATGGCAGATTCACCTTGTTCAGGTGAATTTTGAGCAGCATCACCCAGGGCTTGGTAGAAAAGCCTACTTTGGGATCAGTGTCTGTCTCCTCCCTCCAGCCAACCTGCAATCTGCTCTGAATGTCAGGGCACCCACTGCCAATAAGCTCTGTACTTCATCAGGAATCTACCTCCTTTGAAAACTCCATCTCTGAAGAGCCAGCCAGCACTGGGCCTCTCAAACATAGGCCCTCAATCAGCAGTAGGAGTTCAGCATGAAAACCGGGTCCTCTTCCCCCACTGCTCATGAAGTCATTTATTCATATATTCTGGCAATGCTGCATAAGAAGGTGAGGCAGAACTCCTGCAGGCTCCTTTCCTTGCTCTGTTGAGTCATGATGGCTCCAGTTGGCCCTGGCTGTAGGTGGATGAGACTGCCTCTTTGGGCAGAGAGGACTAGTGCAGAGGAAGTCGTGCAGAGAGCGACTCAGGGGAGTTCGGCTGGCAACAAGAGCTGATGTCAGCTCCTCAGTAAAACCAAGCTTTGGAGGAGGCTGAGATGTCTTACTCATGCTCTGGTGTTCACAGCATGACTCAACTTGTTCACAATGCACAGCACTTGGAGACCACATGGAAAGTCTTTCATCCATATAATTTTGGCTGGGCTGTTCCTGCCACCACCTCTTCCATTCCATTTGTCTTTCCATGCAGGTGATTAGTTAGGACTGACATTCAATGCTGCTGTGGAATGGCTGAACGCTTACCAAAAAAGCAGAACTTCAAGGGGGGAAGTACAAATTTCCCTTGCAGTTAATCACTGGCCCCGCTGTGGAACTCATCAAACTTTGAGGAAGTAATTGAAGCTATTTGCACTTGTGGAAAATGGGAAAGACAAAAGTACAGGAAATTGCTTGTTGTTTTTCTCTCAGTGCCACAGCTATGATTACTCTCTTGTTGGATGAGATTCCCTTAGAAAAAATGGTTTCCAGATAAAGAGATCAGTCAGATTTTGTTTAGTTTGTTTGTTTTGAAAAATCCTTTTCATGCTTCCTCTGATCCATACAGACAATCTTGATGCATGAGGCCTCCCTGGAGGCTGCTCTTCTCCAGGCTGAACCACCCCAGCTCTCTCAGCCTGTCTTCATAAGAGAGGTGCTCCAGCCATCTGATCATCTTCCTGGCCCTTCTCTGGACCCAATCCAGCAGGTTCACATCTGTCTTGTGCACGGCACTCCAGGCTGGGTGTCTCATGAGCAGAATAGAAAGGCAGAATCACCTCCCTCAACCTGTCAGCTGTTCTTTTGATGCAACCTAGGATGTGTTAGTTTTTTTGGCTGTGAGAACACACTGCTGGCTCATGTCCAGCTTTTAATCTACAAGAACCCCCAAGTCCTTCTCTGCAGGTCTGTTCTCAATGAGTTCTTCTCCCAGTCTGTACTCATGCCTTGGATTGCTCTGACCCAGGTGCAGCACCTTGCACTTGAACTTGCTGAATCTCATCAGGTTCTCATGGGCCCACACAATTAGCCTGATTCATTTTTTTTTAAAGCATGATATTATTTTAAATTTATGTGGGACATAAATAAAACCCTGTAATAATGCTGCACTGAATTCTGGCATTTTCTTATTGTCAGTAGAATTTAGAGTCACATGGATTCGTCTGATGGCACATGAGAAAACGCAAAGCATGGTGGCAAGCATGACATGAAGGTAGGAGCTAAGTCCTGCTTTCATTTGTGCCATGCAGACTTTCAGTAGAAACCACTCTTGATTGGTCACTAGGGTATATGACTTGCCTTTTAAGGAATGCCATTGCCTATGATGTTGTAAGGGCATCCATGGGAATTTAAACATAATGTATATGATGATGCATGGAAACAGTGCCTCTGAAATCTGCATGCACATCACTTAAACAGTCAGCTCTGATTCTGGGTTCTGTCTCTGCCTTCCTTTATCTATGATCTTTCCTTTCAAGACATCCATTGGATATAATTGATGGAGTTAATGGTTTTGTTTTCCCCTCTGCAGGGCCCATTTTTAGAAGTCATCTTGACACTCTCTCATTCACTGCCCTTGCCCCCCCTCTTCCTTCTTACTCTGTTAAATCAGACTCCATTTTTCCTCCAATAGCTCTGCACAACCTTGCATTCCGCACATTGACCTTTCATATGCTGCCGTTTGGATCACCAGCTCTAGCCATTACATTAGCAACACACAATTACACCCTCAAGGTAGACTCAAGTGCAGATCCTACCTCTACATAAATACCTCAATGAATGGGAAGGTGCTGACGTATGTTGGAGTATGTTTGCAGCTCACGTACCAGAGACAAAGGATTCTGCAGAGACGCGAAACCATGGGTAGTGATGGGAGCATTTCCCAAATGTTTCTGTTCCACCAGAGTGCCCTCTGTATGGTGCTGTTCTCTGAGGTGCCCATGCATTATAATTTTTTCTAGAGGTTATTGCCAAGGCCACACCCAAATGTCACAGAGGGACTGTCACATGTAGTGAGCTCAGATGGGCAGCTCTTGATTGGTGGGACGACATGGCCCTTTCGAAACAAGTGTTCTTGGTCTTAATTGGTCAGTTTTGCTTCTGATAAGAAGCCCAATCCTGATATGCTGTAGTTTGGTAATATTTGTTGCTGTTCTGGGAGTGTGATGGGGCCATTAAAGTATGTAGGCTTTTATTCTTTTCTTTTCTTTCCTTTTTTCTTTCAGAATTCAACATACATTTTTCAGCGGGCACACAACACCAGAACTGAAGCAACTCTGGCCTCCCTCACAAAAAAAGCCCAGTCTGACAATGAAAGATGTCAAATCTGGCATATGAAAGAATTTGCCCCATAGCTATGTGGGTAATGAACATACAGCTACGTGGGTCATGATCTAATGTTTTTGTTATAGTCTTGCAGTTGTGATAAATTGAGCAATATGTGAAATGGTGGTTTTCAACCTGTTCGAGGTATTGTTTGTCCAGATTATCACAAATAAAATTTGCTCACAATCCCCAGATCACTGAGAATGAACTATCTTTCTCCCTTCTAGGAAGAATTTTGCTATGAGAGGTAGTATGAGGCTATCCTGTACCATCTCTGTGGAGAAAGAGTTATCAGTCTCCACAGGGCCCTGCTGGGTATGTGATACTAACTGTGACATCTGGCCTAGAGCAGAGTTTCACCACAAGCTCCAGTATCGATCCATGTCTCCATAATTCACTAAAATAATCATCAGATATTATTTTACATAAAGGTATTGCTCTTCCTGTATTCTTTACTACATTGATTTTGCAAATGGGACCTCCTCCAATTTACAAAAATCTTGCTTTAGCTGTGTTTACAAACAAATTCCTTCTAACATCAGTAAGTGTAATAAAAATCTGTGGCATGAGTGGTCAGTCCAGTATGTCTGTTACATCAACCCGTTCAAAAGAAGTGAGGAAAAGAGACCACCTCTGAAAGATTCCAGATGGAAATCAACCTGTTACCAGTGGAGCTGCTTCCCTCCATCATATTCTGGGTTGTGCCAGTGTTTGATATGATAACTTCGGTAAAATCCAAAGTGAAGTGCTGGAATAAACACATGTGTGGTGAAAAGAATTTGGCCTCCTCTTGCACTCATTATAGCAAGGCTTATTCAAACCTTGTCCCTCACAGGCAAGGTTCTTCACTGAGATCTTCCTGAGGAGGGGAGATGCTGGATAAATCGATGACTGCCTCGGTGCATCTTCGATTGGCCTATGGCCCTGCTGGCAAACACATGCAGCCTCCCAGCTGAGGCAGCTTTCAAGAGAGATGGAACTTCAAATATGCCATGCCTTTTTGCTGGGCTTGAAAGAATTAATGGCAGCAAAAACCTAGGCATGCTAAGAACATGGGCTCTGTCAGGATAAACACAACTGAAATTCTTCAAGGCTTTTCGAAGTGGGAGAATACAGCATTTCTTTGTACGTCATGTGCAGAAAGGAGAGATGTTGCACAGACATTTGGAAGCTTGGGTCGATTTTTATCATCTGAGGACTGAAACTCAATTAATTCATCCTTTTTCCCCTAATTAATTAGACAAATCTGCTTGTGTTAAAAAAGCTGGACAACAAGGCAACCTGTAACTGAGGGTTTTTAAGCAGTTTTACCCCACTGCTACCAGGGCTTGCCTTTTTTTTTTCCTTTGCCTGCAGGGTCATAGTGCCACACAGGAAGGGACGCTGCTGCTGGTACAGGATCTCCACAGCTCCCCTCCTTCCAGCCAGTGGTGTACTGTTCTAGTGCCATCATCAACAGCCAAGCCACAAACCTGGGATGAAGAGCTGATCTGTGGAAGAACACAATGCTGTGACATAACCTAGACCACCAGTGAAATCTGAATGCATTTGGGACAGTAATTTACCCCTGTCAAAAAGGAAAAAAGAAAAGAGTGAGGGGCAAATTGCTACCTTTTCTTTCGACATTTTCTAATATAAACACTTTTACTTTTCACCCCAATGGGATCTTTCAAGGCCAAATTGAGTCACACTTACTTTTCAAAAGTTAAAACAAATGAGTCTCCCTGCAGCACACAACTGAAGCTCAAAGCTAAAGCTTCTTGGTCAGTTTTCCCTCTGGGTCAACTCAGTCAGATACAAATTTTCCTGCTTTACCCATGCTGCTGCTGCACTACAGAGAATAAACTGTCTGCACAGCTCAGCTATTAGCCATTAGAATATGTTTCCACATTTAGCCTCCTCAAAAAGCAGGTGTTGGCAGAAAGTATGGTGTTCACAACCAGCACACATTCCCATTGACACACTTTTAATGCAGAACATAGAAATACACAATAAAAATATTTATTCAAGAGTTGAAGAATGGACTGTGAATTCCCAGCATATACTTCTATTTTCAGTGGGATAAGCAATTTTTCATATGCTTTAGCAAATTTTGGCCTAATTAAAAGAACAAGTAGGTAACTACTGATAGTATTCATGGAAAAATTAGAGCAATAATCTAGTCATATGTTTCAAACCTATCCAGAAATTTATGAGGACTTTGATGAGGTGCAGACATGCCCCTTATAACAAAGAACATAATGAATCCGGAGGACTCAGGGTTAGGATTTTAGACATCCTATGAAAATTTGTAACTCAGGGCCAGTGTTGTTCAGCTGCAGTAACAGGCATGCAGAGTGGTAGAGGAGACCATCACCACATGCCTGGTAGTCGCTGTTACATACTGAATGACACTGTGCTCTGCTGTCACATTTTTTTCCTTCACCTCCTGAAAACTGAGCCCTCTTTGTCTGGCTCCACTTGTCATACTTCAATACTTCAGTCACAACAACCTCGTGCAGTGCTACAGTCTGGGGGAAGAGTGGCTGGAATGTGGCCCAGCAGGAAAGGACCTGGGGATGCTGGTCCACAGCTTCTGAACATGAGCCAACAGTGTGCCCAGGTGGCCAAGAAGGCCAATGGTATCCTGGCTCATATCAGCGACAGTGTGGCCAGCAGGACTGGGGTTGTGATTGTCCCCCTGTTCTTGGCACTGGTGAGGCTGCACCTCGAGTGCTGCATCCAGTTCTGGGCACAGAAAGACATTGAGGTGCTGGAGTGAGTTCAGAGAAGGGCAATGGAGCTGGTGAAGGGTCTGGAGAGTAAGTTATATGAGGAGTGGTTGAAGGAGCTGGGGGTGTTTATCCTGGAGAAAAGGAGGCTCAGGGGTGACCTTACTGCTCTCTACAACTACCTGAAAGGAGGTTGTAGCCAGGTGGGGGTCAGCCTCTTCTTCCAGGCAACCAGTAACAGGACAAGAGGAAATGACCTCAAGCTGCACCAAGGGAGGTTCAAGTTGGACATCAGGAAGAACTTTTTCACTGAAAGGGTGATAAGCCCAGGAAGGTGGTGGAGTCACCATCCCTGTGATCGGTCCAAGGTTGGACTCAATGATCTTGGAGGTCCTTTTCAACTTTAATGATTCTATGAATATCATCTCCAGAAATGGGTCTGAAAATGTCAGCAGAATTATCTTAATGTTAAGAATCCCCTTAATATCAGCTAAGCATGTTATTGTGTGAAAACCTGCTTACTTCGCTTCCACAGGTGTCCACTTTCTGTCATCCTTGATGCATAAAGTCTGGATGTTTCCCTGTGATTACATAAAACAGGACACAGGGCTGTTAAACAAAGCAACAAGATAAACTGAAAAGCCTATTCTCGTCTAACTACGGTTTTGTACCTTTCTGACTCACATTCCAGCTTCCTCCCATTGCCCTCCTCTTAAGAGGAAAAATCCAGATTGGATCCCAAAAGCTGGGCACTGTCTGACATCTTCACATTAAGAAACTCTGGCAGTGGCTGCTCCTGCTCCCTGATGTTTGATCCCAAGCCTCCCACACACATCAAGATACAGGAGGCTCAGTACCTCGGAGGCCAGAATGGTAAGAAACACAGATCCCTGATGAGAATGCAGGAAACGTGAGTCAGCATGAGCAAGACCCAGATTACTGTGAACAACACACCATCTGAGCAACATCCACTTAATCATGGTCAGAGAGTCAGTACTGTGCTCATACTAAACAACTAACAACTCCATTTTCCAGGATCCATTGTAATACTGTGCCATTCAATAATTTGCATTCCAGCCCGCAAAAATGACCATTCTTTTTTCTGTCTATAGCCTTAAAAAATGGCATACTTTCTCAAAAGAAAAAGATAATCTTTCAACTTCTGGTTTTAATCAGTATAACAATCCTATCTCCTGCTTAACATGTAATTTTTCACTTTGACATCTCTTAGTTATCCTCAATGATAGGCTGTATCTTGATGAATGTATAGGGAAATGAGGCAGCAACTGTGCTTTTCATACTCTGAACATTTGATCAAGACAGAATCAGGAAGAAATCCACACACAACCTCTGCTTCAACCACTGCTTGCTTGTGTGTGCACATTAGAGATGCAAAGGTCTTTGCACAGATCGAATTTAAATGTTTAGAACAACTGTTCACTTCTCTAGCGACAATCATAGGTAGCTTTACATGTGGCAGGAAGAGGCATAGAGTTCCTTGTTTGTAGTAAAAAGAGCTGCCTTTGCTCTTCCTATAACGCCATTTGGGATCTTATTAGACTTCATCTTATGTCAAAAGAAACTCTGAAACGAAAGAAATCACCACAGAACCATATGCCATGCTCTGCCCAGGCACAGTAAGAGTAAGTTAAATTCACTATTGTAGCTGCCAGAGTGAATTTGTCTGCTTTTATTGGTATATGACTCAGCTTAAATATTTTTCTAAGACAGTTCTTGATAATCCATTGGACAAACAAGTAACGTTAATCACACAGAAGAGTTGGTCAGTTCCTGCCAACCAGCCTAGAATAGGTTATTCTAAAGTAGGTTATTCTGGGTATAAAGGGAGGCAAAACAAGAATCAGAGCATCCAGATTGTCTTGTTTGGAATGGAATATCCCTAACCTTTTTGCCTTGGACAGATTTTCTCATTAGTGAGAGAAAGTATTATTCAGGGAGTAGAGTACAAAAGAATAAAGTACCAAGTTCCTATTCTAGGTTGGAATATTGCCTGTGGTGATCTTCCCTGGCTCCACCTGCAGCCTCAATCTGCTGGACCACAAAATACAAATAACCATTTACCTATAGCACATACACAGTCGAGCCTTATCAACTTTCAGTGAAGTACTTGGTGATTCTGGGATGGGAATATAAATGCAGAATTAGATGCTGCTAATTTACAGATGTTCCCACTAATCAGATGTGGAATTGCCCCCACTCCCAAAATCATTGGTTTTGCACCAGAGGGAGAAGTCTCCTGAAGCTTTTGGAATGAAAGGGGAAAGAGAAAAAAAATGGAGAAGAAAGGATTGATCTGCCCTTAGATATCAGTTGCACAGATGACCATAATTCTCACATCTCCTAACCTCACGTTCATGTGATGTTGCACATCAGCAATATGAGTGTCTTCTTGTGAACAGCACCTTTATTTATTGCTGCTGAATTCATTTTCCCTTAAGAAATAAAGTTTTGTTACTGCTGGTATTATTGGCCTTCTCTCTCCATTTTCTTACAGCTTTAAACCAAATCTCATCAGCACTTCTTTCTCCTGAAATGATACAGAGCACTGTGCTTTGGATCACAGGGCTGCAAAGTGTCAGTTGGTCTTTTTTAACTGTAACTATATACACAACAAATGTATCTGGTTTTGCCATGACTACTGGATTTTGTAGATGACTGAAAACAAGCTATAAGTGAAATATCTGTGGCATTATGCATTTGTGATACCATTTCAAACACGAGCATTTCCATTTCTGTAGGCCAGCCCCTATTCCCTTCTCCCACAGTTTCACACCGGTTCCTCACGCTATCACTCCCATCCTGAGGGGCTGTGTGCAAGCCGAGTATGTTTATTAGACAGAGTTAATTCCTTTCAGGCTCCTTCTGTGCATGGCTGTGACTGACAGAGACGGGTGCTGTTTGCAAGTGTCAGTGGAGCATGACCTCGAGTTAATACATTGAATGATGAAAGAAAAAAAGATTCATTCAGCATGTGAACTCTGTGCTGAGATTAGCCAGAAGTACTGAGCACATACAAATTGCTGTTTTGTCAGCACGGCACTTGGCGGAGTTTTTAAATATTCCAGCTATTCTAAGCCATCATCCTCAAGGCTGGGGCAACTAAAAAAAGAGGGGGATCAAAATAGCATTTCCAATCCAAACACCATTGTTTTAGATGAGAGATTTGGACCTGGATGCTTAGAGCAATGCACGACCTGCTAGCAGCCGCAGCCCTCAGTTTGATGTGAAAGGACTTGCAGCAACATGCACAGAACTGTTTACAAAACCCAGAGAAGGAATCACAAGATACATAGCCTTTCAGTAGTAGGTGCCTGTTTAACTCCAGCCTGGCCAGGAGCAATTGGAAGTTACAAGGATCTCCACAGTCCGTCTGGCTCCTTGTGCTAATTGCTCTCATTTCAATTGCCTGTGGCCATAAGTTGATGTTCCAGATGCCATCTCTACATCTGGTGTTAGCAGAGCAGTCAGGGCCCACACAGGCCACAGTAGGTGACCTTTTCTCTCATCCAAGCAGTTCTGACCTGAATCTGTCTGTCTGGGGCACACTGTCTGCATTAGTGTTCAGGGTGTAGATCTTATCTGTAGTTGGCTAAAACGTTATGAGGTTGCAGAAAAACCCTGGAGAATAGCAGTGTTTCAGGTTTTCTTGTGATTTCTCCCCAGCCATATAGTTGGTCCTTTCTTAAAATTTAAAAAACAACAGAGCTGTTAGCAGAAGGATTGGAAGAAATAACAATTTCCATGCCTCAGAGGAAGGAGTTCTGAGTTCTAACACTATCACCAGAGGCAGGATTGCAGGGAAGGTATCAAATCTCTTTCTATCTCTGCTTCCTATTGTTGACTCTGACAACTACATCCATTTTGGGTCAGATTCTACCGTACATTGCTGCTCTGAAGCCAGCAGACAATAAATGCAGAATTTGGAGTATAATAACTTCAGTACTTTCTGTGCAAGGAATCCTCTGCTTCACCTCTCCTCACTGCCTGTCTACCTCATGCATGCTTCTCTTCACTTTGTATCTGACCCTGTGCTCAAAAACCTCTGCATCATCTTTTTCTCTTGCAGTCTTAACTAAAGGAGCTTCTTCTCTCTATTTCCATTGTCATCTATCAGGTTTTTGAGCCCTTTAAAATGGCAAGGTCCAAAGTGGTCCTGTCTTTTCTTAAAGGTGATCAAACCTTAAGACAATGCTTACTACCTTCTCCTCTTGCCCTTCTTTACCTCCCCTTTTACAGCTGCCCCAGGGAAAAAGACATACAAAAAACCTGCATAAGAGGCAGAAGACAGTAAATGTCTTCTTTTGTGAAGGCAGTAATATCTACCCTGGGGTTGCTGCAGCCCACTAAACACACATAGATTTTGGAGTTTCTTTCTGTTAATAAACATTGGGGGTTTTGTTACTAACCAGCAGCAGTAGCTCTTGATAAACAGATTTTACTGAAGCCTACTGCTTATTTAATAATTTCACGAGCAGATACAGTTTAGATTACCAAATTATTGGCAACACTTCTGTGCAACATCTGGTTTTTTACCCCAGCAACCTCCATCATGTGCTGACCCAATCCAGAGCTGTTTAGTTTAAAAGATATGGGCTGCAGCTAAAGTTGATACAAAAAGTACCCCAGCTAATATTGGCCAGTTTGTCATTCACTGTTTGCTTTTTCTCTCTATTTGTTCATCTGTTCTGCCCTCTCACATGGTTTCTCTCTGCCTTCCACTTGGGTCACTTACCATGCTAAGGAGTAAACAAGAAGAGAAAGGAGAGGGCATCTGTATTAACATTTATGCAGAATTATATATATCTACTATATATTGACACCTTACTACTTGTCAAGCACTTGCTGGAACAACGTGCTTTTGTTCACTTGCTGTTGTGGGCAGAAGCCACTGTCATTTGCTTGCAAGGACGTGCATATAAGGAAGACTCATTCTTGCTGCTGAAAGGATGTGTTGGTCAAGCTGCCAGAGAAAGAGCAGAGTTGAGTCAGCAGTACAAAATTATAATTAAAAAAAAGAAAAAAAAAAGAAAAAAATACCAGCCATCATTTCCTAGAGAGCTCTGCAAGCTTGCTGGAACCCTCTTAATAGCCTTGCAAATGTCAGTGGTGTGCAGGCAGTTGCCACTAAACGGTGCAAATGGGAAAACTGCAGGAACTCACCATCTTTGCACAGCGTCAAGACTGGAAAATACCCAGAGCCTGTGACTCAAACGTGGTAAACTAGACTTGCTCTGCCACCTCCTGGCTGTACCAGACACCGAGCAGAATGCTAAACAGCCTACTTCATATCTTACTCTCTTTTGGGTCAGGGGCCTGATACAAGGTTCACTGAGGTGACCAAGCTTCAGCCTGGGCCTGGAAAGTATATGCAGAATGAATGGAGACATAGACAATGCCTTTGGGACCATAAATATGAAAGGAGGGCTTTGCTGTGACCTTACACTGCAGTCCACACATACATTTGAAAACACAATGAAAACATTAGAATTCTTTCCATGCCTGCTTCCCATACAAGTGTGTTTTATTAGAGTTTCTCACCTTAAAGGCGAGGGAGATCACTGCCTCTCATGGTATCCCTCATGTTGTAATTGTCACGTTTCGTCCTCCCAAACATTCAGGAATCTCTGCCTCTTTATCGCTCTGTGGAGACAAAGTTCTGTAAGTATACAAAAAAGGACTACATACTGGTTTGTTTTGTAATATGGGACTACAATATGGAAAAAACCCTCTAGTTAATATTCTTCTTCTTTCCTTCCTAGCTTGCAATGCCTAGCTATATTTCTTACTAATGTTGGTGTAGGGATGGAGATAGATATTGACTTCCATCTCTGTACAGAATTCTAGCTTTACTGCTCCATAAACTGCTCCAAGAGAATAATAATAATATGATGTCATGATTTATAAGCACAATATAGTTTTTTACATTTTTATACAGTTTCAAATAGTATTTGCTTTCGGTTTCCTTTTATATGAACTTCTATTCAATAGAAAGTCATAGAAAATCTCAAGGAGATTGTCAGCCTGAGGACATATAACCTTTGGCAATATGAGTCCACTGGTAAAGAGGGCATGTGAGTTTTGAGCTCTTGTTGTTTAAGTCTCCCTTTTAGACACCAGTTTGGAGCCCTTTAGTCATCAGTTTGCAGCCCCCTGTTATTCCACATTCATTAAGGACTCTGATAGCCCCCCTCCCCACCGATATCACCCCTACAGAAAGATTTTTCAGAAAATGTAAACACAGATGAAAGCAAGAGCGGCTGAATTTTGAAATGCACATTATCTTTGCTCTACAGCTGAGTAGCATCAAATTCATCTGGTAGGAGCACACTTTTTCCTTGGTTTACATGTGTGTGAACAAGTGATGTATTTTTAATGAGATTTATTTTCATGACAGGAATCGCACTGACAATTTGCATTAAAGATAAGCTAAATGAGCTGTTCAAGATTACAACAAGCTTCCTTACATTTGTTTCCTTTAATTAATCCATATAGTATGTTAATTTTGGATTAAGTCCTGCCTTACACCATCTATGAGATCAAAGTCATCCTTCAATAAAATCTTTGATCACCTCATTTTCTTCATGTCTGTTAACCCTTTGAGGACATAACTTTTTTTTTTCTGTTTTGTCTCAAGTGAAATGGCAATTGTTAAACTTTTCAACTGGACAGAAATTTGTATTTCCAGATGGGTTTACTTTAAGTACCTAGTCATTTACTGGAATTATCAAGTCACTTCCCATGTTAATAAAAAACAAATTATATTATATGAAACCCTAGTGACCTCCAAAGAGAACTGAAACCTATTAGGTCCCCAGTACAGACCTTTACCACATGTGCTGATAAGTAACTGGTAGCAGTAGATGTCTGTTATCATCCATAGGGATCAGTTGCATGGGGCAGAAACTCAATCAACAATTTCAAGGGATGTAGGATACATCCTTCATCACCAGATAACACAGATATTTGCCAGCCAACAAAGATGCAAGATGAGCCTTGGATTGTTTCAACGTTGGATGAGAAAGAACAGACATAAGGGGCTGTATAAATGCTGGTTCTGCATTCTCCCTGCTTCTTTCCTTTCTCTTTTCCCTTCTCCCAGCTTCTTTCTTCCTATAATATCAAGTCCTAGTAAAGTTTCCAACTTCTGATGGTTTTATCTGCTTCACCTGCCTGCTGGCCCTGCTCCCCACTCCTACCCTGCAGTGCTCTGCTCTCCACAGGAGAAGCTGCCAGCTCTGGGTTGCAGCATGAAGCTGCACACAGGCAGATGAGCTGGCAGGGAGAAGCTGGAGGGCTGGAGGATTCTCACTGCAGATGTCACCAGCCAGAATTTAGCTGCCAAGCTAACAAGCTTCTGCTGAGGGTGTCCAAATTAAAATTAGTTAGAGTTTAGGATTCGGCCAATACACATTTTCCTGGAACAGCAAAAGAGGCTTACTTGATACTGAAAATGCCTTTTTCTATAAAGCCTGGAAAAAGTAAGAGTTCTAAGTCAGAGTATTGTAAGACTTTTAACTAACATATTTCCCATACTCTCATTTTTATTTTTATTGATTGAACAATTTTAGATAAAATTTTCAAAGTCTTGCTGACATGAGCTGCAGGAAAAAAGAAAGACAGTGTTATAAAACATTTTAGATACCTCTGCAATGTCAGCCTTCTATCACAGTACCATAAAGCCTAATCACATTTCATTGCAGTAATGGAAACACTCCCATCACCCTCATTCCCAGAGCAGGAAGCACGGGAGAGGCATCTTGAACCTCTCTCTTGACTCCAACAGTCAACACCAGAAAAAAAATAAGGAATAAAGCCCAATGTACACCTTACCCAAAGGACACAAAATCTAGGCTTGGACACAGGTGTGGAACAGGGAGTCTCTATGCTGTGAAAGTGCTAGCACAGCCCTGGCACAGGTCTGGTCAGGGACAGCTAATCCCTCTGGGATAATGCCTGTGCATGGTTTGGGGGTTGACAAAAGCTACAGATTGTTCCCAATAGGCAGTTTGGATGCAGATACCTTGTTTTGGAGCCTGCATGAGTTTAGCTGTGTCTTGCCAGGAGTTTACTAGTTTGTTTACTAACTTGTTTACTAGTAGTTTGTTTGCTACCTTGCCAGTTTGTTTACTCATAGAAAAAGATTCAAACAGGCTCGTAACTCCAAAGAAGGACTGTGATCACCCAGGGAGATGGTGCACCTGTAGCTTACTCCACACTTACTTCCCCTTCCATTTATCATCAAAGAAATAAGCCACTGATGCTCAGCTTGTTAAACTTGCCAAGTAAAGCAGTGAAACTCCCTGTTTGGAACAAGAGTGTTTAAAATTACATCAAAAGAATAAGGAGGAAGGTAATTTTTATACCTATAACAGGAGACCAAAAAGACAGCATATCAAGCACATTTTGTCAGGAGACGAAGCCAAGGATCATTACTTGGAGGATTCAATAAATGTCATTAGAAACAGCACTTTTTCCCACTTTGTTCTTATCATGACACCTTGGCAAAGCACTAGGAACTATTTCTAAGGAAAAAGTTACAGACGCTGGCAGATAGGAGCAGATAGGATCACAAGAGCTTGCACTTGAGGAATATTATCTGCCAGATTTAAAAAAAAAAAAAGAACTTTTGGAGCTAGTGATGACAGATCAAAAAAACCTAGCATGGCAAAGTAACAACTGCAAAGGTAAAAATGACAGAAGATGTTTTTAAATTGTGTGTGAGAGTCAGTATCATAAAGAGAGCAAGAAGTTTGAAACAGGAGAATTCTACAATGATCCAAAGCAAAGGGAAAGTGTAGGTAGAACATACAGGAGCCTTGGCAAATAGATAGAGAATCATTTATCTGGGGAGAAGAGTGAAGAAAACAGTTAAATCAGTGCCATCTAGAAATGAATTAAAATCAGTGAGTTCCAGTCCAGAAGGAAACTTTAAAGTTAGATTTTGGAAAGCAAAAGTCTGTCATGCTTTCCCTTTGAATGCAACTACATAGGTGCTTCTGAAACTGTGTAAACTTACAAGGAGGAAGATAAATAAACCTATCACTGATGACAATTATAACAATTTAACAATTTAAAGCATATTATTACAGAGCACTATTACAGAAAAAGAGAACTACCTCCCTGGTGCCATCAGTCACAAATCAGCCAAGTCTAACTAAAGGCTGCAAATTTGTACAATCCAACAATCTTAGAAAAATGCACCAAAAGATTCTTCTGACAGATACTGCAGCCCCCTCAGTAAGGAGAGTTTTAAGGCCTATTGCAGAAACAATCAAATTAGAAAAAGTAAAAAAAAAAAAAAATGTTGGGAAAGAACGATGATGATGTTCTGAGAACAGAAGCAAAAGCATATTCCTGTGCTTAGATCATTCAATTAAGAGCTGTGTGGATTAACCTTGCAGGGAGGTGACATGAGCCTGCAGCCAGCTCCAAGAGCTAATATTGTGTTGAAAATGTTGAAATGCAAATCTTGAGGAGCAATTATGCAAAAATTCTTACCAGGCAAGTTTTTTGGGGAAACCTTAAAAATAAATTGTAAAGAACAGCATGAGGCAGCACTGTGTAGAATAGTAATTGCTATGCCAGGGGAAAGAAAAGAAAGGAATGTGCTAAGAATGTCATCTATGACTGCTGTGAAATGTTGAAGTTCCCCAAAGCACTAAGTGAAAGCTAACAGAGCACTGTAAGGCACCAGTACAGGCACCCATCCCTTCCTACAGCAACAGAGAAGGGCTGGGCATTAGAGATACATGCTACAGGTCTGGGAGAACATCCTCACCTCCAAGAGAGATCAGGGTCACTTTCAGAGCATGTCTTGGAATTTCGAACTCTCAAAGCTACACAACATACCATCAAAAAGATTTTGCACACCTGATTTTGTTTAGGAATAAAGATCAAGACCTCTCTTCAGACATCTTCAGCAAGTCTGGATTAGGTGAAATGGATTCTCAGGTACAGGCAGAGGGTTTTTGGGAGTTCTGCACATACAGAAAACTCTGAGACCCAAACCCTCTCATAACCTGTGTGCAGTCACCAATCAGCTTTCTGACATTTGTTTGATCAGGATAAAGGAAGCATGCTGCTTTGTTAAGTCCTACAGCAATGAGGCTTCTTGTAAGGAACAAGCAACCTCAGATTCTTTTCTGCGCCTTCATCCACTCAGAGGGGAATTACAACCTCAACAAGTGCCTAATTTTAATAATTTAAATTTTTGGCCCTGAAATACATTTTGGTTCTGCTCAACAGACTGCTGAAATGTCTGCCATTTGGCCATCACCCTGAAAAAACAGTAATGGAGTCCAGTGAACCCCTTCCTTCTGCCTATGCTCAATAATCCCACTGTGCTGCCTGTCCCAAGCTTGCAGAAGGGCGGTCTGGTAAGCTCCCAGAACCAGTATGAAGAGCAGCCAGGACAGCAATCCCAGCCCAGGTGCCTTTCGGGACAGGAGAATCGCTGAATCAAATGAAAAGAGCAACAATCTTGTCTTTGATCAATCTCTGCTGTCTGTTTTTGAAGATGGTCCCTTCAGACAGGGTGATGTGGCAATTCTGGCAGGCTGCCTGTGATCCCAGCCTGTGCTCTGTCTGTATTAGAGATGCACTATTCAAACTTGTCTTCAGAATTTCAGCCATGCAGCCTCCCTGCAGTACTGCACTAATAAGGAGAGTGTGACCACATACTGCGTACAGAAGCAGGGACCTGGAAACTTGGTTCCTTTCTACTGCACGTTCTGTTGATCTCAGAGAGTGAAGGATGTGCTGTTTCTCCAGTACTTCAGTTTCGTATCTGAGAAGCAGGGGAAGTAGTGCTCACTTCCTTTGAAAAACGCTTGGACTGCGATGGGATTAAGAGAAAATCAAAAGGAAACGTTGCAGTAGCTAAACAGATGCAAACCTCCTTCCCAGTGCTGGATTGATATAATGTAAAATATACAGTTGTAAACTCTGTAACCTCATGAACTAGCACTGTGTTAGAGGCACCACCTTAACTGTGCTCCCTTGCATGTGTGCATCACAGCACATCTCTGATGACATGATTATATACGGCTTCTAAAATAATATAATATCAGGCAGTTTTGTTCTACAGCCTTATTTATTACTTCTGAGTCTGTTGTCTCTATTTAATCTTTTCTTGCCTGGAAGAACATCACTCCATCAGTGAATCAGCATCTCCAGAGAGGAAACGAAATGGAGCCATGTTCGTAATATACAGCAAATCGCTGTCTTAACACTCAGTTAATGTTCCACAGTGGATTAAGAATTATTGTCCTAGTATTTCAGCTTAGTCCAGATTTAGTGCCCCAGTGGAAGAATTAAGGAGTAGATGAAACAGTGCATGTAAAGCTAGTTTCCAGAGCAATAGAGGAGAATGTTGCTATCACAGTCACTAAGGCAGGTACGTAAAAATCAAGGAGATATCACAAAGTGGTTCCCTTTCCACAAAAGCTCTAGTGAGGGGAGAAAAATGCATTTGGATACCACAAGAGATTACAATGGTATCATTGAAAGCAGACAAAGATAAGATGCTTAAACAAAATTGTTTTAATGCAAGCAATCATAGACAGAAATAGGACTTGTGCCTCCATGCTCTGTGTGTTGTTACGCATCATCCAATTTGATACTGCCTGGATTGGCCACAAAAGAGACTTTACAGCAACTGACACACATGTCCTAAACCTTTGCTCACTAAAGATTTCCCTGAGGGGTGAGGTCTTCAGTGAGGATCTAAATTTGGGAGGGATTTTCTCTCAAACTCCTACCCCTATCCAAGGAATATTCCAGCAGTTCCATATCTGGCCACTGCAGTGCCTTTCACTTCTCTGGCTCTGACATGCTCTTGCAGGTTTGTGGTGACTAAGTGTTGTTGAACAGTGTGTTTTGATGGGATCTGAGCTGTAAAACCCAGGAAGAAATGCCCCCTTGAAGGTTCCTGTGATCCTCAGACTTCCTGCAGCTTCAGATATCAGCTGTGCAATCATGAGATCACACATCTGACTCACCACTTCTAATCTATTTTCCTCAACTCAGCTTTGCTTTGGCAATATTGCCACCCCCACGTCTCTTGCTGACTGAAAACCAAGCAAATTAAATCCTGATCTTTCTCTTTGACTGCCTCCTCTTGTTCTCTTGTCTTAGTTTTTACAACTAAGACGCTGCCATATTCCTTTTGCTTCATGTGAGTAGCCAAACAGGTTGCTCTCTATACTCTTTTGTACATTAGGCTATACTTAAACACCAATGGTCCTTTCTGCACATTTTCAGCTTCCCTTTATTAACCTACTTATCTGTTTCTGACATTTACTTTGCTGTTCTCCCCTCTATTTTGACAGCAGTGCTGACTCTGAGCACCAAGTATGACTTGTTTGTCACTCTATCCTCTTCCTTTCTCTCATGCTGCCCTGACATAAGTGACTTTTTTTTTTGACCTGCCAGACCAGTGAGGTCTGCAGTTTGCCAGTAGAGCTGTCTCTGTCCCAGGAGCCAATGCACAATGTCACATATTACCCGATTGTCCTTCAAACACCTCATCAAAACCTACTTCCCTGTAAGACAGAGAGCAACACCATATTACCAGAATAAACAAAAACCACAGTATCACTGGGCTTGCTGAGGGACCCACAGCCAGGCATTTCTTCCTTGTGCTTCTGAAAAAACCCCCACCTAGTAACAGAAAGGGACATCATAAATGGTTTTACTGAGCATGGCGTCATATGCAGAGACTGAGAAAGAAACCTCAAGCTTTCAAGATCATTCTGAACTCATCATTTCTTCACTGAATTATATGATATTTACACTGAACTGTACAGTTGAACTCACCACTTCTAGCTTCATTCATCAGTCATTTTACACATCCATTCCTGGGAAAAAGACATGGGGCTGCTGGTTCTGCTGGAATACATGACACATTTTCCAGTGACCCTGTGCAAGCTAAGCATTGGCATAGGCTTACATGCTGCAATTATTGATCTCTTACCCATTATACAGGTTAGCTGTTTTCTAACTGTAGTAATTGCATTTCGTTGTCAGTTCCTCCATGTCTTTACACTTGTTACTGTAAGCAGATACTAGACATAAATCTTAAACATTCTGGAGCTATCTCGTTGTTAGGCTGTCCCCTTCTAATCGGGCTTGGAGAAAGATGAAGGGAAGGCAGTTTACTTATGTCACTAACATGAACTTTCTTTCCAGAGTCCCAGGAACGCCCAAGGCTCACAATGCCTTCCTGTTACCACATCAGAAGGTTTTCTGATGAGTCAATTCCTAATGCTTGCAAGTGTGCCCTCATTTTGAAGTTGGACCCCCACGTTGCTGCTCAGTGCTGCTCATGCTATTTGGTCATAGGTCTGACCTTGACCAGAAGACAGGCTGGTAAGCACCCTTACAGAGAGTGTAAATAGCTGGATCTGGGGAGAAGAACAGGAATAGAATGCTTGTGCTACTAGCTCAAGTCAATCACACATCAATTCTGCTCTTCGTTTTCCATGTTTGTCCATGCCTCATGCCAGGAGACTTTTCCGTCCGAGAAAATGGAGGGACATTATTCCCTGGAGGGGAGGTAGATAATGCTGCTAGTGTGAAAGAATGAAGTGGACTCTTATGAGCTCTCTGGTCTGTGTTTTCCACCCTCAGTGTTCTGTGATTCATCTAATTAAGGTACACAGCCTGGAAAACAAGAGGCAATTTGGAACTTCTCCTCATTAGCTGGGCATGAATGGGATTTTTTTTTTCCCTCTTGACTATCTTCATTTTGTCTGTGGCAGTTCTTCATGACTCAGACTCCAGAAGGGCTCGTGATTGTGTGGGTTGCCTCTGGCAAAGGCAAGTAGCTTGAAAGTGTCTGTCTGTCTGACTTTTACTTCTCTCTGAAAACAAACACTGAAATGCCTATTCCCTGAGTGCCTGACCCAGCTGCTGTGTCTTGCCTGCTTGTTGGGATACAAAATGATTAATCTCCTTCTACATAGTTCAGTACTTAAACCATATGTGAAGGGGGCACAAGGGCTTTTATATAAAGCAGGGATAAAAAAAGACTTGTTTTACTCTTAATGAAGAAATAATTTCCTTAAGAACAAAAAGCTCTTCGCAGCCAGTGCTTATAAATTGCTTAATTGGAAATACACATAACAGTCCTATGAGGATTATCCGAGTGCTTCTGGCTGGAATTAAGAGTCAGGAAAGAAAAGTTATTTTAGAGATACTAATAAAACAGGAGGTTGTGAAGGCTTCTGGGATATATACAGATGTTTTATTTTAGGCTTTGCATATAAAGCTGATTTTTAACCAATTTGTTATTGGTTTTCAAGCTCTGCTGATTAGCCTTCAGGCAGAGATGAGAGAAAATAAAGGGACAGACACCCAGATCAGAGGGAGATAACTCCAGAAAGGTGGACTGATTTTTTTTTTTTTTAGCTGAGACTTCAGGCTATTGGGCCTGCCAGGAATGTCTAGGGAGCTATGTGAGATTTAATCAAATGTGCCAGAAACACAGCTTTGGCAGCACCTTCCCTTGTTTCCTGATAGGTATCAAGCCTCTCAACAATCCTCTACTTTCTGCAGGAGATGACAACTGCACACACAGGCTCCTTGCCCAGCTGCAGTGGAAATGCCTTCCTCTACCTCCTGCCACAGCCAGCCTCCTCCTGGGAAAGGGGGAAATGGTGGCTCTTGCAGCTCCACCACTACCACTTCCTCCATTTAATGAGCTTTTAAGCACAGGAGCAGTGCACCAGCAGTGCTGCATCAAATCCCTGGATTCTATGTACTTTGCTAAACACAAATATGGAGCCTCTCAGCCACCCCCACACAGCTTCAGCCACCGCAGCTTCTCCTGTTCCTTGGAGGCAGCAGAGAGGATGGGAAATGTCTGCCTGCTCCGCAGGGCTGAGATTCATCTCTGCTCTGTGACCCTACAAGCCCTGTGCAAAACAACTTGCTTCTTTCTGTAGCTCTTTGTTTAGAGCCCAGCTCCAGGGTCAACTTCCAGGGCACGTGAGGCCCTTCTGTCACTGAATGACCCCCAAACCTCTGGTGGCTGACAGTAAAGGCACCTGCTCCACCTTCCTGCAGCTGGGTTTGCTTATTTGGGTTTGTTTTGGACACTGCATCCAAAGGCTGTGCTGTCATCACCAGACAGACACGGTGAGGGGCAGCTGGTGGCAGTGGGTTCCCTCACCACTCCAGGGTCTCCCCACAGGGGTGGGGTCCCCTCACAGCCCCAGAGTCACCTTGTTGTCCACGAAAAATTTTTACCCAGTGTTCCAAAGCCAATAATTACACACTTGAGAGAGACATTGATTATTTCAGAGTTGCACAAGCCTGAGTGCTCAGTGGTATTCCACAAATCAAGCAAGCCAATTATTAAAACTTTTTATTATTTATACATTTTGGCAGTCCAAGGCATTAATGTTCATTGGCTACAAGTTACATAGTTCTTTGATAATCAGTATTCTATCTTCTACTGGTTAATGGTTCTCTTGCTTCTCATGCTAATTAGTCTGCATGCTCAGTCTTCCTCCTCTTTTGGGTTGGTGGCTTTCTTGGGTTGGTGGTCCATGAGTCAGTGGTCGCAATCTCCCCCTGCCAGAATTACCTTTTACCCAGTTGGAGCTGATTCAGCAAAGTTGCTGAGGTGTCTTTATTAGTTTTCTTCTTTGCCTGGGAAGTTCTGCCAAATGTCCTGGTGGCCTGTACACTTTGCATTCTTTGTGCCCACTGTCAGTGGTACACCCTTCTCCCCAGGCTCAGTTAACCTCCCCTCTGTCTGAGATCACTGAAACATGTCGAGGCCCTAAACTTTAAGAAGGCAATTTCACCAACAAGTAATTTGTCTTTCTAACACCCGGACATCACTCAGAGCTTACTTCCCAGCAGCTCTCTGTTTCAAAGATTAAATACCTTTTGTTGTTGTTGTTGTTGTTGTTGTTGTTCTTGTTTATTAGGCTTGAAAGTGCGCAGAGAACACCCTTTCCTAGGAGAACTTTCACACGTTCCACACGTTCGCGACGCCCCCCGGCCCCCGGGCCCTCAGGCGGCCGAAGGGCGGCGGCGCCATCTCGCGGCCGGCGCGGCACCGCGGCCCAGGCCCGGCCCTCGGGAGCCTGGGGGTGCCCTTGGCTCTGGAAGTTGTGAACAGAGTCGTAAAAAAATAAAAACAAAAACAAAAACAAACAAACAAGCCAACCCCAAACAAGACAAAGGCGGTGCGTGGAAATGATCGCCGGTAGCAGCGGCACGGGTGTGAGAAGCTGTTTTTCGCTCCCCCCTGCGCCGCAGCTCCGGCAGCCGAGAAGCCGGGGCATGCCTGGGCGAAGGGCGGGCTGTGGGTAATCCCTTTGTATTCCCATCCTGCCTTGCCCAGCTGAGCGTCCTTCGTTTTATGAGTTGCAGTCTTTATATTTTTCGCTTCTAATAAACGGCGGTATTCCAGTTCAAAAGCCCCACAGGGCTCATGTGCGACTGATGATGAGGGGAGGCGGAAGAAAAGGTCTCTCTTTGGAAGACGGATCCGCTTCAAAGCTGTGGCGATTTGAGGACTGACTGCCAGAGCACAGGGAACCATGCAGGGAAGCAGACAATAGCCAGGCAAGACTGGCCTTTCAGGCAGCGCTGCAGGAATGAAAGAAGAAGAAGAAAAATCACTTAAAATATTTGAAATGTAAAACTTAAACACGGCGTTTTCATTTTAAAATAAATTCCTTTTTTTTTTTTCTTCTAACTGGTGAGAGCATATTCATTAGCAGCTCTCCTAGGTTCAGCAGTTTCTAGATGTTATTGCAGATGGTATAAAGATCCACACAGAGAACAGAAGCAGTAACTACTACAAACTAAAGCTGCAGTTGCCTATTTAAAGTCTAGCCTGGTCTTAAAGGCAAGGACTTGCCTGCCTGAATCTTAGAGCAGTTGCGCTGACAGGTCCAGCAGGGAGGCTTGGAAAAACCTGGCAGGCTGGCACCAGGGATGTTAGTCATGGAGTCCTGCATGGCTGAGGCAGGGTCTTTTTACTCTAAAAATAAGTAAGACTCACGCAGGACGTCTTCTTTCACATCAGCCATGGTGCCTGCATGTGCGTTCATGCTGCGTGCTGTATATCGTGTGCAGTGTTCATCCCCTCCGAGGCAGTGGGGACAAAAGCTCAGGCCAGGATGGAAGGGGTTCCTCAGGTCTAAACATCTGCAAAAGGGGGATAAGAGTGGCCATGGACAGGTCTAGGTTTGGACTTAAAATGTTATTTAAGTGATGGGTTTTTTACTTGAGGGGATGGTGATGATGTGTTTTGGGGTAGAATTGAGACCTTTGGAAACCTGGTTCATGTTTTCAAGAGAACACAAAGCACCAGTCTGCTTCTAGAATCTGTTAATTCTGCAATTTGGGAGAGCTGGGTAATTTTGTGGGAAAGATATCCTCAGCCTCCCTGATCCCAAATTTGGGTAACTTACCATACCTTACGCCTTCCTGAGGCTCACCAGATCTGAGTGAGCCTGTCTAAGTGAGCATGCGAATTTCTGAGTGCTTAGGGAACACACCTTTAAGCAGGAACTTAAGCAGAGCTCTTTCTTCCTATCATTTTGACTTTCCTTTTATTAAATCCCAAATTATGCATGGAATGTAATTTTATCTCTATCTGTCACCATGCTGGTAGAGAAGTGAGCCAACGGCTGTAGCTATCACCAAAGCTCAGTTCTACCCACAGAAGGAGTCCCATAAAAAACCCCATTTGATCAAGCAGTCAACTCTATCGGTGAGAAGTTTAGTGTCTGAAAATATATGTATCACAGCTGAAAATAGCATCCCCCTAAGATCTGTAAACTCAGAAAAAGAGACTGCTTACAGTGTCACTGCCTGACACCTTCCAGGCAGAAGAACGGAGATTTTTGTTCTGTAGTAGTTGCTCATTTTCAGCTTCAGTCAAAGCCTCAAAATCAGAAGCGACTTTTAAAAAATACTGTCTGGATTTCCCTTGCGATCTCAAGACAATGTGTTTTACAGAACCACAGAACAAAAGAATATTCTGAGTGGGAAGGGACCCACGAGGATCCAGCTCATGGCCCTGCACAAGACATCCCCAAGAGTCACACTATGCGCCAGAGAGGATTATCCAAATGCTTCTTGAACTCCGGCAGACTTGGTGCTGTGACCACTTCCCTGGGGAACCTGTTCCAGTGCCCAACCACCCTTTGGGTGAAGAACCTTTTTCTAATATCCAGCGTAAACCTCCCCTGACACAGCTTCATGCCATTCCCTCATGTCACTGGTCACCAAAGAGAAGAGATCAGTGCCTGCCTCTCTGTTTCCCCTCATGAAGAAGCTATAGACCACAATGTGGTCTCCCCTCAGTCTCCCATTCTCCAGGCTGAACAGACCAAGTGACCTCAGCCATTCCTTGTATGGCTCCCCCTCAAGGCTCTTCACCATCTCTGCAGCCCAGTGCTGAGAGTTGCTCCAGAGGGACAGGCATTACCTCGTTGATAGAGACCCTGTAAATACTTCTTTCATTATCTGGACCTAATTATGTTGGATGCCATGTACATATGATAGATCTGGGTCAGTTTTCTTCCTTACGAATCTGTGTTCGTATAAATTTTGATATTTTGAATTTTCATTCCAAATCAGAACTGAAGCGTATTTTGCAATATTGTCATTTTTGGTGGCATAGAAACGTCAATTTCCAGTCATCTTTAATGATTATTTCCTTTTCTAATGCTTGTCAGCCTCTTCTTCACCCACTTCAGAAGCCTTCACTGTTTTAAACATACCAAGTCTTCTCTAACTCAGGAGACAGTTAAGGTATTTCTTATGTGCACACAATGGACAGCATGATAGAGAGGGGCTTTGTTCAGCATTAGTGGAGATCTCTCCTGTTTAATTCTGCATCAAAGAACAAGGTGTTCTACTGCTGAAGTTAAAAGCAACCTTAGAAAGGAGCAATACCACCTGCCTGGTTGCTCATTCCTGTTACCAGAGCCCCTGTCCCCTTGGGTGGCACCAGCACTGGTGTGACAGCACCATGACCCAGCTTTGCTGGGGCTTGTTTGGTCGAGGGCAAGGAGCAGGGAGCAGGGAGGCAGCAGCAGGCTGGACCTGTGTCTCTGAACTGCTTATGCCAGTGCCTGCTTATACCAGCTTGAAGACTTCATGACAATATCTCCAGAATGTGGACAGCGAGGGCATTATATTGCCTCAGTTTTGAGACTGGTTCCTGATATTCTCTGTGATTCTGATCTCTAGGAGAAAGTGGCAGGGGGTGGTTTCTGTGTTGCTGTGCTTCTCATAGCTTATACTGTCATTTGGGATTCTCCAGACTATTTTCCCTATTTCTGTTCAGCTGTAGGATCTGCATCCCACAAGGCATCTTGCCATACTGCTTGTTCCAATCCTTTTCTTCATTTCTCCCAGGTTTTCTTGTGTGAGTCTGACAACTCTGTGATAATCATTCCTCCTCCTCACAGCTCTTCATGGGAATCTGCGTGGGTGGGCATAGCTGGTGTACAGAGCACAGCTATCTTCTCTCTGTATGTACTCACAAAATTTGCCAAAAGCCTTCCCACTAGCAATAAAATTCCCCTTCACAGGAGATCCATAGCAAAATGGAAACACGCTTTACTAGAGCTGGAACTGAGACTGGAAAATTATGGCTGATTTTCCAAATCAAGCATCCCTTAGGAGTCACCCCCAGAGAAATCTGGCTTTTTGGCTCCAGGGTGGCTTCCAAAGTGCTAGAGGCGCCTTGGGAGCTGGCGTCTTGGGAACTGGAGCCCGATGGCTGTGCACAGTCATCTGTATCATCAGCTGAGTGAGTTGGTGCAGCGAAACGCAGTGTATGCTCCCAGAAGGCACTGCTGCTGTGCTGGCCAGACAGACACAGGATAGTATGGGACATGCCAAGCCTATCAGCTCCATTTGGGGTGACTCACTCGGGGAGGTGCACTGGAGTAACTGAGGTGTGGGCAGGATTTTGGTCAATGCGTCATCTGCTTGTGACAGTGCTTCCCCCCACACAAGGGAATATACCCTTTACATTTCTCGCTCTATTTAAATACCTGTCTTGCTGCCTGCTGGTGCATGGGCTCCAACTAACTACAGCTGTAAAAAACCCGATACCTAGATGAGACTGGCTCTGAGGGATGTGTCAGCCTGGGACTCCCTCAGCTGCCAGAGCAGCTTGCTGATGCCCTGATTGTCAGCCTCAGCAGAGCTGCCAGGGCATGAGAGAAATTCAGTCAGATTCTTATTCTCAAATGAGAAAGGTGGAAGCAAATAAGCCAGAAAACTTATATCTTTGGGGACCACATTCTTGTGGTGAAATAGTCAGGGCTAAGTCTCCCACTATGAAGGCAAGGAGATAGTCTTTATCTTCTTTAAGTGATATCAGAGAAACAATTCCCCTCTCTGCATTCTTCCATGAAACCAATAACTTACAATGCAAGCACAGGCTCAGAGTAGTTATCCTTGGGTTATAGCTTGTGTGTACTAGGGCGCACTGAGATCTGTAGGTACAGTTGGTGGTGGAGGTGTACTCATGTGATTATCATCATCATCATCCAAACCAGCTACTCATCACCTGAAATGCTTTGGGTAGCTGTTTGTGACAGAGCTTGTGCACAGAACCTGGTGGATCATTACCTCACGGAGAGCACAGAGGGTGGGAGGTGCACATCTGCCTGAGGGCCTTCAGCAGCCTACAGGAGAAGTTGGGCTGGAAGCCTTGCTGAGGCATCTTGCTGTACAGAGAAAAACCCTAGAAAGGAAGGGATCTTGCTGATGGAATACAAACCAGACAAAGAGAGGAGGCTACTGGCACTGTTATGTTCACTGGAAACAGCTACGTGAGCTGAACTCAAACCTAAAACTGGAAATCTCCAAACCCAATTACCATTCACCCCTGTTGAGCCCCTTCTTCTGACTCATCAGTATGAGTTCACCTCATCATTTGGGGTTGTCTTCTGACAGCACAGCGAGATACTGCAAGCCTGTGAAGGAAAATATTTTCTTCTTCAAATCACATTTTTTGGAGGTAATGGCTCAGCAGTCAAAAATCATCATCAAACAAGATGAGCCAAAGCAAAAGCAAAAGATACTGGTGGGTGGTTTTGACCAACTGTCTAATGAAAGACACATCAATTTTATATTGCAAGTTTATTATAGTAATACAGTCAGATTAAATGATTTTCACAGCTAATATACCTAATTATCAGGCAATGTATATATGCTTTATTCCAGCACATTACAATCTTTTTATCTTTAATCATGCAGCAAGTAATGTACAAACACAGTTATAGGGCAGATTTTTTTCCCCTAAACATTACAAAAGTATGGCTTTATAAGAAAGTCGCAGCATACAGTGAACATTCATTTGTATTTGGGCATGGCAACATTCAGTATTAATCAGTGAACAACAGCATCTGTCACTGCCATGCTGATTCCAAAAAAGCCAAGGGAACTGGGAACAGGGAAATGCCCATCAGTGTTAGAGAGATGGAAAATATATATCTATATACATTCAAAGTACGAAAAATGTAAAAAGTTGTTTTGGGGATTAAGTATCACTTTTATTTGTATGCTGAAGTCAGAGTTACGGAGTCTCGAAGAACATAAATACACAAACGGTTTCTGTCTTCCTTTAGACCAACAAACATCAGGAGTGATACAATTGACTTAAAAAGAGTTACTTCAGGTGTAAAGAGGTCAGAGGTCAGAATCTGGCCTGTCCTTCCTGCTAATGGTGCTGCAAAAATAGACAGAAGCATATGGTTAGGAAGTCATAGGCAGCTGAATTTTGCTGGCAGCCCAGAGAAAAGAAAGACAAAGATGTATGTTTAATAGATTTTATTTTTTAAAAAATGGATTCTAGAATAAAATGTGGCCAGCATCACAAACCCTTTGCTGGACGATTGGAGTTGCTGGCAAGCAGAAGCACTTGTGCTTGGTATTCAGAGGTGAAACACCCATTTCAAGAGCAAAGCTGCTGCCTCTTTACAAGAGAAGAAGAAATGTCCTTACCTGTCAGCAGCACAGAGCCTGGGACGCACAATGAACTCGTGCAAAGGCTGCTTCCTTAAGGCATCGATCGCTGGGTACGAGCAGTGCGGTAAGTACTGTCAGTCAGTTACGGATGTTACCGGGAGAGGGCAGCCAGACACAGACATCCGTGTGCGCACATGCACCCACACGTTTTCACTCGCACACCCCCACACAACCCCTCCCTCGCCACACCACCCCCCCCTCAAGTCACTCGCTGTGCTCGCTGAAGTGGCTCTCACCAAAACTGTAGTCACACACATACCCAGACAACTCAGATCCTTACAGTGCTGCTCCTCAAAATTGAAATTAAAAAGATGTAACCTGCAGAGCCAACCTGTAATCCAAAGATTAGAAAAGACTTTACCCTCTCCCCTTTTCGCTGTTGTTTTTATTCTTTTCCCCAAGTTCAGAAATACAGATTTTAGCAACACTTACTCAGTATGCATATATGCAAAATGTAAACATCACCACACAGCACCTAGCACCCTTTTTGATTTACAAAGTCACCAACATGTTTCTCATGCAAGCACAGGGATTTTTCAAGACTGTCAGGTTGCAGGAAGTCTGCAAAATACTTTGAGTTTACTTTTGCTAATGACCTGGCTTGGAAAGAATGGAGAAAAAAAAAACAATGCAGACAGGGCTGAGGTAGATTTGGCCATATCTGATGTAATGTCACTGTATTGAGAAGAAGACAGATAGGATCTCAAACTTTAACAGATGGGTCACCACAAGATAAGCAAACTGGGTTTAGGGAGAAGATTGTCCCATTCCATAAGAAGGAGGGCCCATTCTGCAATCATATCACTACAGGCAATGGAAAGAGTTGCCACCACAACACTTATAGCCCTAAATTTTGGCCCAATGGGACTGCACATGGGAGGTCCAATAGTAGCTCCATGACTGAGGGCCAGCTAGTACTTGATCTCTTGTTAAAACGGTCAGGAGAAGGAGAAATGAGGGGGCTGTGGAGTGATCTTTCCTGTGTGGGTAACTGCCTTTTACACATTGGGGTGAACACACTAGGATTTTTGCATGTTAGCCAACAGTGGACCAGGCCGTGGTACCAATCACAAATATGCCCCAGAAAGAAACTGCTCAAGACAATCCATCTTCTATCCTCTCTCTGGGCAACTGGATAGAGGGGAGCCTCCCACATGGACAAATGCATGCATACAAGCATCCTGCTGTCAGCTACAAATCCACCCATAAGCCTGAAGGGCCTGATCCCTGACCTTTGCAATGATCCACAATTATTACGGCCAACAAGAAATCCCTGCACCATTTTAGACTCAGTTGCTCCCAGTGGGTTGCTGTGGCTCTCTGAGTATAGCCTCCTGCCTTATTAGAAAGTGCTCTCCATTGATGCCAAGAATCCCTACCTGTCTCCTTGGATTTGTAAGTCTAACAGCCTTCCCCTTCCTCCTGTCTTTTCTGCAATTCCTTATAGCACAAAACTCTCATGGTTTCGAGCCAGCGCAAAAACAGTGGATGATTTCCATTCCCTCCTTTCCTGGGATCTCTGCTCCCGGGGCCTAATTACTATTCTAATAATATCCATCACCAGCCTCCTCCGCCTCTCACCCACCGACATCCGGATGAGATACCGCAGTGCTACTGGGAACAAACCCAATCCTACTCCTCTGGACTCCAGGGGTACCACAGGGGCCATGCTCTGCACAGTTGCTCTGGTCAGTCATGGGCAGCGAGCACCTGCACTGTCCTCTGTCTTGAGCTCCAGGTTTTTGTGGGGAGGGGTGGGGTGTATGTTCCAGGGCTTGGGAGCCTGCAGGGCTTGGCAGAAGCAGCTGAGCCACCGCTTATGATGCAAATCTGCCTTGGGCCCTGCTTTGCGTCCCAAGCTGTGACAGCCTCTGTCTGCAGCAAAGCCTGCTGAGGGAGCAACCTCCCTGCAAAACCCTCACCCAAGTTTGACCCTGAATTTCCCTGTTCACAGCCTCTCCCACTGAACAAGGAGGAATAGACACAGATGGAGAAAGACATGCAAGTCCCCAGGGGCAGGGGCAGAAGGACACTGCAGAACCAGGGATGTGGGATTTCAGGAGAAGGGTTAACCCCTTCATGGCCTGCTTGCCACTTTTAGGGCTGGGCTGACATTTTCTCCGCCTCACAAGCAATCCTGCATATTCACCTGCCTAGCTCAGGTGGCACTGGCACTGAGGTCCTCCTATGGCATGTGGGAAGGAAAGGCTGGGAGGAACACCCCAGGGTCTCAGAAAGCATGTTCCAGTTTGCTGTGGCTGACGTGTTGTGCATTCCCACAGGAAATCTCCACCTGGCCATGCCTGGCATCACCAGTGCCCTGGCATACAGGAGGTACCCCATGCAGAGGGAAAATGAGTGGAAGTGCTCCCTGTACTGATGGGAAAAAAGAGTCCAGTACCGCCTCCGTGGCACAGGCGGGGAATTAGCAAGATGAGACATGAGCCATTTTTGCACAACGCAATTGAGATGTGACTAAACATCCTTTCTTAGCCAGAGTCTTGCTAAAAGGGTTTTGTGCCCTACAGACTTTGTCTCCAAGTTCAGTTGAAGAGTGGAGTGAGTTCTTAACTGCTGCTCAGTGTGGATCTGGGAATTGAGTCACACTACTCCAGCAGAACAGAGGGTTGGGCTTACAAAGAGAGGAGAACACTGGGGTCCAAAATAAGGGATGTCCCCCAAAGGGAGTGGGGGCTCTACCACTGCTGCTCCATTGGTGCTGAGAACAGCCAGGAGAGCAGGACCAGTGCCTTGAACAGAGATGGCTCTGCCTGAGCAGTGAGGTTCAGAGCTACCCAGAAGGCGGGGAAGCCCCAAACCCACTTTCTGCAAACACACCCTGCCTGCAGTGCCCAGTCAGTGGGAACTTTTTGTCATTTCCAGGGTCAGACCCTCTGTCTGGACCCGGGTGGCAAAAATACTCTAATTGACAGCAAGGAACAACTTTTGACAGCAGAACATCACACCCCAGTTTAGGATAACTAACAAGTGCTGGTGGCTCTGAGACCCACTGGGAAACCAAGTTAGTGAGCTACATCTCCTGTAGAGATATGTTCTAAAACACAAGTCAGAGAGAAACAGTGTCACTTACGAAGGACAGGGCTTCCACTGGCCCTGCTCTAATTGCCATTTGTTTACTGGGCAACAAGGAAAATGGTTCCTTCCCCACTGCACAGGTCTGTAGAGGCATCAGGGCTGGGATTGTCTTTAACCCTCTCATTCCCAGGTGAGACAGGATGCTTTCTGTCAGCTATTCTGTGGGTTTCTATACCCCAATCCCCCAGGAATATACACTCACTGCCCCTCTCTGAACTCATGCCCTCCACATGACCTGCTGTAAAGTATCTTGGTAAAATCAGGTACCCTGCAGGATTGCCTCTGCTTCCCTGCAGCATCAGCCATGGACTTTGTGGTTATTAGTAGATGATGCTAGATCATTGTTAGAAAGGAAACCTGACACGTGAACCCTGTTGGTAGAGAATGGTGTTTCTCCCAGCTCTAGCAGAACACAGTCCCATAGTTACACCATTTGAAAATCCCATTGGGCATGTGGGTAAATTCCACATGCCCAATGTGTTCCTTTTTACCCAGGTACATTACATGGGATAGAGTTATCATATTGGGAATTCAGATACACTGATACCAGTTGACAGCTAAGAAACCAAACATAACACAGTCTCGACTACAGTTAACCCTTCACATGCACAACAAAACAGAGAACAAGGAAGGCTTTTGCCTTTAAAAGTGCCGTGCCTGCAATCAGTTAGAAAAGACATTTAAAATCTTGTCACAAAATATTGGATTTTCCAGCATAGCCTAATAGGTTAAGTACTAAAATCACACTAAAATGCAGAGCGCAGTGGATGACCAGCTCCCCTAAGTTGCCTTTGAAAATCCAAGACCCAGCGAATAAAGTCAAGGAAAAACATTTACCACATTTTTTGTCGGTAGCTTTTTGCCATAGGATGGTAAGGGCTTTAGTGCCTGAGGTATAGGTAGTTCCTGGATGCTTTTAGGGAAGTGAGAAGGGGGAAGAGTCTGAAGAATAGTTTGCATAGCTTGCAGATATAAAGAAGCAGGTGTGTTCCCCACCAGGCTGTTGAATTTGTCTTCTCCCAGCAAAGCTGTCCAGTGGTCTGGATGCTCCTGCAGAACTTTCCGCATCTTAAACTGTGGGTTGGGCATGAAGAGCAAGAGGTAGTCGAGGCAGAGCTTCTTTGATGCAACATTGACTTTGGAGTCCCACATCTGCTCCAGGATGACGTCCAGAGGGGTAAGCCCTTTACTGTCCTCTATCCTGGGAGAGGCTCCATTCCCAAGGAGGATGAGGACCGTCTCTGACCTCAGCAGTTCACAGGCAAGGTGCAGGGGGGTTTTCCCATCTTCCAGATGAAAGCAGCCAGCCCTATTGATGTAGGAGTTCAAGCTGGGGAGCTTGTGTGCAATTTTGATGATCAGTCCCAAGATATCTCTCCTGTCATATGTGACCGCCATGGCCAAATGAGGAGCAGAGGATGGGCAATAGCAGAAGTGTTCCCCAGGCACCTTGAGAGCCTCCTCTGGAAAATGAGACAGCAGATACTGAGCGTAAGGCAGGTGATTATGCACCACTGCATAGAGAAGGGCTTCTGAAGGTGAGTAGGTTCGTAGGCTGGCATTTTCCTCCCAGTAAAAATATTCCATAGTTCTCATGTCTTCCAGCATCCACACAGGCTTGTGATCTCTCACAGCCTGGTAGAACATATAGGATAAGAACTTGCAGTGCCTGCTCTGATCATCCTGCAGGCTGGCCTGGTTACTGGCCATGGCTCAGCAAATAAAGAGCAGCTCCACACAAAATCACTCCAGACTGTAAGATCAGTGCACTTGGAATGCCGATCCCGATGCTGCTGCAACCTTCAGGCTGTCATTGCTGCCTGGACTGCACTAGCTGGAATGCATGGGCTGATCATCTCCACCCATTCATTGTTTTTCCCCTCACTGCAGTGGTTTTGTTTAGGTAAGCACAATCCCACAGGCTCAGTTAACCCGTGCCATGCAAGCAGATGGTTAGTAAGTACATCCCGCTCTGTGCGTGGCACAGGTTACTGAAACGCTGTCAGACTGAGAGTGATTTTATACACACACAGCCAGAGAGAACAGAGGGAGAGACTAAAATTAGCTTGAGAGGTGAGGCGGATTTCTGTCTGCATTTCATGTCTAACCAGATCAGCTCATACGCTGCAGTAAGTGGAATAGCAATATTCCTCTTTCTTTTTTTTTATGTATGTCACTCACAGGCACACACACACACACACACACATTTCATTATATAGTAAAAAATATGTAGCAGTGTAAAATACTCCACAGCTGATAATACGCACGGTTACATGCTCAGGAAATCAAGGGGTTGGTAACAGTAGCTTTAGGAAGGGATCCCTATTTTGTGAATAATGGTATGGCTGGCCACTTAGGAGACACTGATGTTAATGGATCGTCTATAAAGCATTAGCGATGTTTGAGATCCCGGCATTAATCTCTGCAGAGGGAAGAGTCAAACGGCGTGTGCAGTAACGATGCCCAGAGTCATGAAGCACATTGCTGGGTTTAAATGCCTGCCTTTGTTCAGCAGGGAAACACCTGAAGGGCCTCTGTGCTGCCCAGCAAGTGCATAAACAAAAGGTTAATGGCCAGACCCCACTGGTGGGTGGGGAGCTTTGATCTAAGCATTTCTCAGATGTCGGTGCTCTAGGACTGGGGTCAGAGCAAGCAGCAATGGGGGGAATTGGGATTAAGCAACCAGACTTGTGCAACACCCTGGCAAGACACAGAGGACCAAGGCCTACAGGTTTGAGGGGGTAATCCCTGTTGGATGAGGCAGAAGAACCTGACCAAAATTAAATTAACTGAAAAGAAATGAACTAAACCAAACCTCCTTTATGGCGAGCTGTGTTTAAGGAAGGAGGGTTTCCACGCATCTTATAAATCAACAGATTGCAGTAAGATAGTATCTCACCATTTTTAGGAAAACAGGGAAAATGCAGCAAATCAAGAGTTCTTTCTTCATTTAGCATAAAAGACTAACACATATTCAGTATATTCAAACAAGAGAGAATTCAAGTATCAAATCTGAACATCTCAAAAGGGTGTTTGGGGTCATCCAAATAGAAAACCAAAGCCACTCACAGAACTGGGACTAGATCTTGCACAAGAAAACCAAAGCCATTCACAAAGCTGGGTCTAGAACTCATACATCTTTCAAAGCATTTGAAATTTAGACTTAGGTTCTCAGAAGAGAGAGTTAGAATCAGTTTTGACTAATAGAGAGAGCATCCAAGAGAGCAGGAAGAGTTTTGAAGGGAAAAACTGAAAAGCAAAACTGATTTTACCCAAGACAGCATTTACCTTTTCAGCTGAGGCCAAGAGACTCTTTAGACCTCTCCTGGGCAGATGCATTTTTCACATTTTGATGGTGATTTCAGCTCATAAAGTGATATGGTTATTTTGAACCTGTGAGAAATATAGCATGTTTGTGAGCTGTTCAGGAATCTTCTTACTGAGTGGTAGGCTGAAAATATTGTTTTGGGGCAAAAGGAAAACTTACCTTATATACAAAGACAAGAATTGAATGTTAGTATAACTGAAATCTTATCACTTTAATAAAACATAATTATTAGCGCAGGTCAAATTATTACAGAAAAGTAAATAATACTGCTATGCAGAAAAAGTTTCAGTAGTAGTAGTAGTTGTTGTAGTTGTAGTAGTAGTAATAAAATAATTTGAAACTCTTATGCATACCTTCTTATCTTCTATCCCTGTTCCTGGTGTTATACTACCCCTGCCCGTGCTCATCTAGGTCCTAAGGTTGGTGGTGGTGTTACAGGGAATCACTGAAATCCAGAGTTGTTCAGTGGGAGGAATGTGAAGCTGATGGTGATGGTTTCTTTTTCCTCAATCTAGAATCTCCTGGCGGTCAATTTTACGATTGTTAACATGCTTTTACATCTTGTTTTTTCTTCAATGGATTGAAACTCCATTTTACACCCAAATTTACTACAGGTGTTGATTATATACATGTAAGATACTATTTCTTTGTCCTCTTTGCTACTCCTAAAACCATTTTTATCTAGCTCTGTATCTGCCTTTTTGTCCGTAGGTGAGTTGTTTGTAGCTGTGACCTCTCCAGAGCCAAGCCTGTGCCCCATCTCCTACCATCCCACTGGTTCTGTACTCATCTGCACCTCATCCTGTGCTTCCACTTCTCAAGACCTCTGCAGTAACACCAGGCCCATGATTAACTCTGTTAACTCTGTTAAGCTGGAGTTGTGAACACCTCATGGTGCACAGAAAAGTTACTTTTTACTGCCATCTGTATAAAACTATGGTTCTACCATACAGTGCTGGTCAAAGTAAATCAAATCAGCCACAGCTGCCTGGCTAGAAGGAAAAAAGTGCTCCTACAGCTAAACCAAATTGAAATGAAGCAGCAGGTACTCAATAATAGTCCCAGCAAAGCAAGTTTGCCAGGCCTCAGTCCTGAGCCTTTGCAAACCCAGTACAGAACCTGCAGCCTGCTGCCAGCAATGGCCATACTGTGCTGCAGGGATAGAGGGTTCCAATGGACCCTGTTTCTGGAATAAACTGAAGCAGAAAGGCTTTTTGTACTGCATGCTTAGGCTAAGGCTTGTCATCCTTTCCCCGATGTTTCTTCCTCCTGCCACTCTGTACAAAGACACAGGAAGCAATGAGGAACACCACGGAGATAAGAGTGAATGAAGATACCTTCTGGAAACAGACAGAAACAACAGCACATTTTAGTTACTGGGACTGAGGATAAATAACTTGTTTGTCTGGGAATGGGGCATTCACGTTCGTTGTTTCACTGCCTAATGGGAATTCTCTCCTTTAAGGGAAGACCAGGCATGCCATAGGCTCCAGCAGTCTAGGGGCCAATATGAGCTCAGCTCAGCTCCTTCCCCCATGTTTTTGCCTGGGCATACACGGGAAAAACTTAAAGGAAGAAGCTGTTTGTGAAGGAGAAGAACAAAAAGCTTTGGGGAAGATTAGGACCAGCATTCTACATCTGTCAACAACTCCAATGAGATGTTTCTTGCTCCCTTTCTGCCTTTTTCCGATGTTTTTTGTTGGCATCTGTTTGCAGGCAAAACTGATTTCAATTCCTCTGTGCCCTTTGTACAGAAGGAGCACAGGACAATCCAGCCAGGACATGCAAAGAAGCAAAGCAATTGCCAGGTATCAGGTGCCTGAACACAAAGGAAGAGCATTACAGAAACCTGATCTTTTGATTTAGAGGTAGGCTGTTTTTCAGGATCCTCTCTGCTGGTCTTCTTCCTTTCCTTGGGAAAGAAAAACTGATCTGTAGGTGATGGATGATAACCCTTCAGCCATGGTGAGCCTCTAGCAAATGCTTGCTGTGTCCAGATTTCCACATCCAGCCCAGGCTGTGCAGTGCAGCCTGTGGACATGCCATGTGACAAATTAACACCCTTGTGCTCCACAAGGCTGGTTTTACAGAGCATGAAGGGTTTCTTTTATGCCCTACTACATGCTTACCAGCTCTAATTCATCCAGCTGACTAAACAAGGCTTTGGGATGGTGGAAAAATCTACAGTCTGACCTGTCCTGAATCACAGAATATTTCACTTCTGCTTGCAGGATTCAAACAGTGAATGAGACAACCTCTGACTACATTGCTAGAGGGAAGAAATGAAAATAAGCAGAGATTTACCACTTTGGAAAGCATTTGAATTACTTGTAATGGGACCAGCTGATGTGCTGCATGCAGAACAAATCAATCCCCAAATGGTTATTTACCTGCAGAAGTTTGGAATTGAAAGATAACTACCTGAAATGCACCAGTCATCTGCAAGATATGTAAGAGTGAGTCATCTAGAGACAAGTGAAGGACTTTCAGAAGATGTCCATGTTGCCAGTCGAGCACTGCTGTAATGCAGACGTGTCCTGCTCACAGTGCTACATCCAGATGCTCACCTGTACATTGTACCAAGACCTGGAGCACTTACAAGAGTTAGGGAAGGTGGGGCAACACAGTGCTTTCCTGCAGGTTCTTGTTTATCCAGCCTGTAGAGGGCTTGGCTTGTTGTGTCCCAGTTTCACCCAGCGCTTCGCTTACCAAGTGCGATTAGTCTGAAGCTCTGCCGCAGCGAGCCACAAACAGTGTGCACAGAACATGCACATATAAAGAGTCTGAGCATGCCTCCACCTGTTCCTTTGTCCACTTGTAAACTCAGGATATAGACAGTGTCCTTGATGTAGGAAATGTTTCCAGCACAACTGGGTGTTGACAGGGAGCAAATGTTCTAGAAGCAACAAGACAGTGTGTTGGCCACCGAGAGCGCAGGTCAGTGCAACATGAGCGTGGTGAGACCGATGCCAGATGATGAGCTTCCTTGCTTATGGCAAAGCAGAGCCTGCTGCAAACGTGATAGCATCTCCACAACTGGGAAAGAAGGGAAGTGTAAGGCTGAAGATGGGTCTTGACACAGAATCTCCTGTGTCTCCAGTTTCACAGGCTAATTTATACCGACTGCTTAGGTCAACCTGCAAAATCCCTGGCATTGTAACACTGTGGTCACTAGTGCTAACACACTGTGCTACATCCTCCATGTCTGTGAAAAACTGGCTGAGAGAGATGCAGATAGCAAAGCATTGAAGTGTCATGGGGTTAGTGAACTTCTTAACTCTCGCCCCTCACAGCAACTATCCAAAATTTTTAACAGCATTTTTTAAGTTATGATGAATATTTATTCCTTTAATCCATCTTCTTGTTTCAAGGAACAAAAGCTATAAAACACCTGGTAGGTGCCTGTCTCTACCCTAGGTGAAAGCTGAATTCTTTTTTCCAGAGCCATTCTCATCTCTGCTGGTATATGCACCCCCAGTTCTAACTCTCACTGCAGGCACTGGCCAACTGCAAGGGCAAGCTGAAACTGTCTGATTGTCACTGTGTGACCTGAGGGTCAGAGAGACCTATGGCATAGTACCAGCTCTGGCCGCTGACTCTGAGGTACAACCTCCCTTACCTTCAGATGAGGGATGAGGGAATATTTAGTGTTTTCCAAAGCAGTTTTTCTCCTAAGCCTCAGCATGAGGAATGCTGCAGGAGGCAGTTGTAAGGGTCTGAACAAGCCTGAGCAAGAGGGATGGGTGCTGGGGTCTCAAGCTGGACTGGTTTTAGGGTGAAGAGTGAGCTGGGACTGGAGATGGGTCAGGAGCAGGAGCCAAGGGAGGTGGCAGAACTGAGGAGTGAACTTTCTCAGAGCACTGGAGAAGACATGGAGCAATGAGGTGCAACTAGTACCCTCCTGTGTTCTGAACAGGGCTCTCATGGATATGAGATCCAGGGCCCAAATAAGCTATTAGGCTTATTGAACTCTCTGTTTTCAGGGAAACTGCTTGTGAGCAGATGGTGGCATTACCAGAGCCTGAGAACTGTCAGGTGCTGCAGGATGGTCAGGGCAGAATCCTAACCACCAAGTATGAAATGCTTTTTGTCTGTCAGCTCCTTTCCCATTTCTAAAGGCAGGCACTCAGCAAACACTGGGATAACTCCAAAGAAAGGATAATGATGTTTCTAACTCTCACTGAATGTCATACATATCTTCAAATGTAGGTTAGATCAAGCAATATGTTCGTGTCTGGAGGATGAGATGTCAGCTTAGTTTAATCAACTATAAAAACAACAAGGCTCATTTTATTCCATTTTTTGAAAATGCTTTTGAGATTGCACAGAGCCTGCACACCAAGAATCCTGGTTTCTTCCATTTCTGTGAGCCCATTTGTTTCAGTTCCCAATCTTGTCCTAATTTGAGGCAACATCTCTCAAAGACAGCACATAAATAGACAGATTATCACGCCTCTTCCAGAAAGTAACCTGTCAGCTGAGCTCTGTTTAAAGAACAAAAAAGCCCTTGCAGACAGTCTGTGCCCACAGATACATTGAACCAGATGCTCTTTTTCCAGGGAATGCCTGAGACCGTGAAACAGTTTTATATTGTTGGACATTTTCCTTCCTCAGGATGATTACAGGTATCAGTGCCCTGTTTCACCACACCTCTATGTAAGTGTCAAGGCTGACAACTGCCGAGAAAGCATTCTGGAAGGCATGAATACATTTATCTTCCAACACTGATGAAAAGCAGTGCTTTTTTACACAACCCATAATTAACTCGTGGAATTCAGTGCTCCACGGTATCAGTGAGGCTAAATGCTTTGCAGTTTCCAAAGTAAGATTTTATTTTTTCTGTAAATTAAGGTCTTTGTTCTGTGCATATGCAGGAGCTGACACTACATCAAAATGGCAAATCCAAGGCTCTACCACCATGTAGGTAGGCAAGTAAATAAAAAACTAAAGCTGTGCCATTCCTAACAGAATGATGACAAATTTGTCTGAACCTTCTTAATTGTTTTAGTGCTTGCAAACAAGAGCTGGTCAGAAAGTTAACATCTGAGTATTTTTGTGTGGGAACTGCCAGTGCCACGAGGTTGAGCTGCTATGCAAATTCTGTCTTTTGACAAAACTCATCGTCCAAAAAGGAATGAACATATTTTTAAAATTATTTTTATTGAATCCCCCACAAAAGAAGAATCCAGGCTGTGAGCAGCTCTGTTAAACCCCACAGTCTGCAAGTTGTAAGCCCATAATTAACTGCTGAAGGTCACTGAAAATAATCTTCAGGCTTAGTATAATTACAAAATTATTTGTCAGGAAAGTTTTTGCACTGTCTTTTGAGGCCTCAGAGACTGAGAGAGACTTCAAAATTAATTCAGTCATCACGAGCACCAGGGCCTTCATTTTGTTGTCTCACAGACAATATACTTCATCCAGAGCCAAAGATAACCCCTCACCACAATGTTTCCAGTGGGTTTATCTACAGTGGGTTTTTAATCTTGGGTAAGTGCACAGTCTGATCAACAATTAGCACTTCAGAACTACCTGCAAATTGTATTCCTCTGAGTAAGTTTCCTCTTGACTTCATTGTGTCTAACGTTTTGTTCAAAGAATTGTCTTTGAATAGTGGCACTTGTGATGATTTGGACAGTGACAAATTGCTTCTACTATTACATATAATAAGTTCAGGGCCTTCTAACCAGCACCTGGTCACCTGTTTCCTCCACCTTTATGGTTTAATGTAATGTGAAGTCGGCCAGTGAGAGTTCACTCAACAGCGGATGGATTACTAGCAAAATGCAAACAGGAAATTCCGTAAGGCTGATTAAAGGAGAAGCATTTTGGTGCCTCACAAATGCTTTGAGCACAGTAGATTCCTATTAAGTCCACTGAGGTACAATGTTTGGAGTGTGAACTTTCTGTGGGAGGGCTGCTTCAGTGCTCCTTCATCAGCACTCAGGAAAATATAATCCTGGATACCTCTGAGCTGCCTGACTATACAAATACTATAAATATCAGAAACCCTGAAACAGCTGTTGCTGCATAACAGCCTTGAATGACATCCCAGCCGACAGCTGTTGAATTGAACACTAAAGGAGAATTTAAAGATCTTCACAAAGTTACCCTTTTTCTGACTGAAGCCTCTGGCTCATGTTGATTCAGGACAGAAAAATAAATTCTATTTGTGCCTTATTAAACAGAATGAAATGTTCATCAGTAATGTTCCAAGGATATTGAATTGCCTTAGCATACTGCAGGATTTAAGTTAATCACTCCTATATTTTGTTTAAAAAGAGTGTTCTGCCCATCATTAGCAAAACTCTCCTTTTGATGAAGTTGATTACTCGTAATAAGGAAAGAAATTTTACTACAAAGTAACTGCAGTGAGAGGCAGAAATCAGCTCAACTGGTAGACCTTTGCTGGAATTTAGAACAATGGCTTAATTTTTCAATATACATGTCAGTTGGGTGCTGGTTGTCTTCCGTGTGCTTTTGGTTTTGTGTTCTTTAGGTAAAGACTTAAGAAGTAGAAGCTCTTTCCCTCTCTAAAATGGAGCCTGCACAAGCTCATGTTTACAGTCACCTTTCAGGGTGACACAGGCCAGACTGCTTTTGCAAACACCAAACACTAGTTTGAGATCTCAAGAGCGAAGTCCTAAAATCAACCCAAAACATCAGTGTGGCCCTCTTTTCTTATGGAATATGAGACAATTTGCAGAAGAAGAGATATACTGGCAGAAAAATTCCTCTGGGTGCCACCCTAATAATAATGCAGGTTAATGAAGGGCCATGGCCTATATTCATGTTCCGGGACTGCAAGCTCCCCTTTGCTCAGCAGCACATGCTGCAGTTGTCTTGTGTGTTGCACAATGAATGTGGTTTCTCCCCTCTTCCTCCTTGTCTCTTGCATTTCTACACCAAGGTGTGGTCAGTGAATCAAAAATCCAGGGTCTGGGGCACCAGGAATTAGACTGGGGGGATGCTGTTCTCCCTAACACAGACCGTGGTGAAACCTCACCAGATAGCTGAGGTGCTCTCCTTTTGCTTTGCCTGGCAGTGATGATGACAATGACAGACTATTCAAAGGGGCCTGCTGTCCTTAAATGCAATATCTAGTGACATTTGAGGTGAACCTACAGATGAGACACCTACACAGAGCACTGGAAAGACCTACTAAAGCTCCTTACCTTTCCACAAAAGCAGCTGGAGGCCACTGAAAATAACTTGGAACTCCTGTCTTAGCACTATTGTTAGTCATATTACGTGGCTTCACATGCTTCAGTAGTCACCCTGCGCAGCGTGAGTGGGGACTCCTCCCTCATCTCAGAGCTGTTGCTCGAGGATGTGTGGGTGGCACAGTGCTGTGCACACCCCTCACCTCCTGAAGGCCAGCTCAGCTGTGGGCACTGAAGACCGTGAATGCTTGTTCAAAGCTACTGCAGTCTTCAGTGGAAGGTTTTTATGGAAATAGTTCTCCTCTGAATTGCTCCAGAAAAACTTCTGGTGAGGTCTGACCCTGGCAGGGCTAAAGAACAATCAGGGTTTCTAGAAACAGCCTCTCTTTGGTCCTTTTACTTTCAGGGCTGCTGTGGAGCCCAGGGATCCCCTAACAAAATCCTGCCATGCCAAGTCCCAGGGACAGCCCATGGGCTCACAGGCTGGCTTGTTCCCTGAGCACAAGAGCCTTTGGAAAACACACAGCCCCCTTGAGTAAGGTTCCCAGGCAGCCGTCCCTCCTGACACCCCACAGCTCCATCAGGCAGGTGACAACAGAGCCAGGTCTCATCATTCCTCTACCAGCCTTGACAAACACCAGCAGTAGCAAGAGATCAGCAAGAGCCTTGATGTTGGCAAGATGAAATGTTGTTCATCCCTAAATGATATTTGAATTCAGAGATTTGGATCTTGATCTGGGATCCGAAAATACCCTGAAAATAGAAGCATCTTTATGCAACAGGAATTCATTCTCCCAGCCAGCCCCAGTTGTCAAGACTCACTCCTTCTCAAAATGAGGCCATCTGTCATGGAGACAGGCATCTAACTTTAACCCAGATTTGAAACTGCTGTCTTGGAGGTTTGTAAATAAATCCCAGCAACCCCCCAGCTGTTCTCAGGCTCACACTGAGGGGCCACATCTGCTCAAAAAAAAAAATAAATCTGAATTTATATGAGTCACACATCAACTTATTCTATGTAAAAACACTGTAACAGCAATGCCAAAAAAAAGCTGTCTGTGTGCCAGCAATGCCATGTTTACATTAAAGCCTGTCAAATATAGCCCTGAAACACTACATAAATAGGTGGAAATATTGAATGTGCTGCTGCATGATAAAATAAAAAGTGTTAAACTATTACAGGTATCTAATATGCATTATCTTCCTCATCCTCTTTGTCAGGCAGAATCATTGTCCTCCTGACGGCCATGGCTCCTGCAGCAGAAGGGGACTGGCATGAGCAAGCCTGTTCTGCAGTTGGAGCTGTCCTCTCCCTGCACAGCCCTTCTGGTCTGCTGTCCTATTTGGCAGCTCAGTGCTAAGACAGAATCTGCAAACTGTAAAAAAACTGGTGTAACTATATACCAGGGCCAGACTCTACTCTGGTTCCATGTCATAAGTATGTTGGCATTTAAAACCTTCATGACTTTAGTCATGCAACTCTTATAAAGAGTGAAGAATTACTATTCATCCTGCTTTCCAAATTGGAAACTGAGGTTAGTTTTATTTAGTTTCACAGAGTCAGTGATTTTCCTGAATAACAGAGGCAGTCAATGTTTCTTCCCTTCCTGTGGTATTGTGTTTTTTGACATAATACAAGTCTTTTCAGCTACCTCAGACTAACACAAGAGGTGGGACCAATATTTTGAGTGTCTCTGTGACCTTCCCTAGTACCTGGGGAATAAACATCAGGTTCTGGAGTCTGGGCTAAAACAGAGTGAAATACACTGCTGTTTCTACCCGACTTAAAGTCTTTGTGTGCATGACTGGCATGTTCTGCTCACATGCTCAGGCTCCACTGAGCATTTTCCAAGTCAGGAACAAATTTTCTTGCAATCAGCTTGGCAGAAATGGTTGGATTTTTTTTCTTTGGTTTTGGTTGTGTTTTTTTTCCCTTACATAGTGTAAATCATGCCACACACTGCATCTCTTGGGACAATCTTAATTCATGTTTGTGACCATCCTGGATGCTGCACAGGGATCATTTTCCCAGCTGATGGCTGCAATTGCCTTTCTTGGATTCTCCCACTAGAGGGGCTTCCTCACTCCCTTTAATCCACGTTGCAAACATTCAGTGCTCATCTCCTCAGCCTATAAATCCCCGTCCTTCCCACCACTGCTGTTCAACAGCTGGATATTGATGGCGGTCTCTGATTGATCCAGGAGGCCACTGCTGTCATCAGTTTTCTGAATTTCCAAGGAAACATCTCCATCTTTTCTCCCACACAGGCATATTCAGGATGGTGAAGAGGAAATCCCCATCACTGTCTCTAAGACTGGATCATTTTCCTCTTCCAGATCTGTGCTTTAAACTGTGTTTCACTGTCACGGCTGGAAAAAAGCACCCACAGAGGTTAGGCTGCTGATGGACTGGCATTACTGCTTCTCACACTACCCATCTGTTCTCATAGCACACACTTTCCTCTTGGTACATCTTGGTCTATCGTTGTGTCACAGGCTCTCTGGGGACAGGACTGTCTTTTATTCTGTGCTCATGCGACACCTAAGATGGTGTTATCCTGGCGGATGCCTGAGGTTATTGGGAACAAACAGCAAAGTGCTCCCTGCCTGCAGGTGTCTCAAAACAAGCCAGCAGACATCAGGCAGGTGAGCAATGGGAGGATGACCAAAAGCCCAGAGCCTTGCTTTGACTAGCCTGGTACCTTCCCTGACGCCTGCTCTCAGAAACCTCTCTAATCCCCTGTCAAGGTTTCCTCGTCCTTCTTCCTGACACTCTCCTTCTTCCTGACACTCTCCTTGCTTCGCTGTTGCTTTGACAATGTTGTTCTGCCCATGGGTTCTCAGCGCATCTATGGCACAACCTTGCACCCAGCACAACCTGCCCTTGTAACTATGCCTGGAAAAACCCTGGGTGGGCATACAGCCTGGGGGGGACAACACTGTAAAAGGAAAATGCTCTTTCCAAAACTGAAACTGAGTTTGAGAAGCAGGCTTGAGAAATTTGTCAGTTTAGCTATTTGCATCTATTTATGATTTTATTGAGTTTCTCACAATGGGCAATAGAAGTATATGAATTTCTCTGCTCACCTGCCTGGTATGCTTCTTAAGATTGTGTTCCATTTTCTTCATGTAGTCTGGGCTAAAATACGTCCTTTTTTTTTCAGGACATCGTCCTATTCCCTGTGCAAAATGTTATCTGGGTAGATTTCATGAAGCTGCTTGGATTTATAGATATATGATAATCCCAGTTGACCAAAAAACCTAATACTCCATACATGTACAGTCACACTGACTCATCAGTTGCTATTTAGCATCCTGGGTTCTTGCATACCCATGATAACATGCATCCTAACGCTATATGAAATACATACCATGCAGCCAATGCTTTCTGGGAAGTCCCGGAGTCGTTAGGCTGTTCTATTCATGAACATATGTCTGATGCTTCCCAGAAACTGCACTTAAGGACATGTGCTGTCACTGCCAGGGTAATCCCTAAAGGCAAACACAATAGTACATATGGTAAATACTCCCATTACACCTTACTTTCATGAGTTTAGTGTATTTTGTCGTGCATGGACTAGCTGACACATGGATTTCACATCTTGGAAGGAGGGAAGACGTTGCACACAGATCTTTCAGAGTTTTTCCTCTACATTTCCTCTACGGTTGAAAAGTGTTAATTATTTAATTTGTTTACAGTTTTCCAATGAGACCTCTAGCGAAGGCAAAATCAGTTAAGCTCTGAAAATCAACGGCTAAGGGCTAAAATCTATTTCTGTCAGCTGGCAGAAAACAAGCAGAAAAGCAATTCTGGATGACTGCCTGGTCTCTGGGAAGCAGCGTGAAAGCGAATCACCTTTTGCATTCTTCGGTATTCAAATGTACCCCTGCAGAGTCCGCACATGGAATAGATGGAAAAGTCTCATTGCCTCCAAATACCCACAAGGTGGTGCCATTCAATAATTTTAGGAGGCGAGACGCCACCAAGGCATTAGGTAGGAGAAGTCAAGATCCAGCTCCCCTTGTGAATTGCTATTGCACATGCAACTCGGTATTCTAAACCCTAGGCCAAGCATCACCCCAACAGCAACCTGTACTCAGTCAGTCCAAAGGATCATACCAAGGATTTCTGGCTGCTGCCTCGTGTGTCCTCCAGTCTCTTCCCTGTTGCAGGTTGTGTACATCTCCATGTGCAGCCCTGGAGACTTTCCTCCATAGGAGATGGCTCAGCAGCATAATAAACCTTACGGTCCAGACTGCTTCCCTATCGGCACGGGCCTCTGCATTAAATAGAGACCACCTTTAACCTCATGGCCCCAAAATAGGCAGCTTTGGATGGCTAATAAACATGAGGAAAATCCCTGGCAAGGGTTAGTGTCAGCCCCCATGATAATTCCAGTTCCCATGCTGAGGCTGTTTGTTCTTCCTTCATCATCATCTCTTGCTCACAGGATAAACACTGCACTCCATTAGTGATAGACTCAGGATAACTGAGACAACAGAGTAAAGAGTGGGAAACCCTTGTTTTGGAATCAGCAGTATATCACCAGCTATACTCCACATCAGTTTTCCCACTCTATGGATATGGCCAGCTTATTTTCTAGCAGGTCTTGGATGAACAGATTTTAAGTACTTAGAGGCCTCTTGCCTATGTCAGATTCAGATAGGTGGCTTAGAAATGTACCCCTTGCTCAGCCCCTGCCTGAATCCCTTACTCTAGCAAAGCTCTTCTTGAGATTGGGGTTAGTTTCTGTAGGGTTCAGCTGGTTGTTCCTAACCTGCAGGAGATCTTCTCTTCAAGCCTTGTTCTTTGCTGAATGTCAAACTGCCTGCAAGATCAGTGACTTCTAAATCATGTAAACAGCATATGTCCAGCAGACATTAAAATTGTTGCTTGAGGATGCATACTGACTGTCCTCATAAACACAAACACCAGATCAGCAGAGCAAGAAGCCAAAACAACCTTTCAGAAAGAATTATAGCTCTTTTTTTTTTGCAGCTCTTTAACAGATTAACTTGCTTTTTTTGCCAGTCAACTTCATCAGCGGCGCTATTCAGAATCCTGATGAAATTCAGATGATAATCCAGGTGGGAGTCTTGATAGCACCTCTGCCTGTGGCTGTTCTTGACTCTGTGGCCTGGAGGAATGCAGAGGAAAATTTTATTAGCCTGTCCTCCAAAGATAAGGAATTAAACTTGTCAACATTGCTGTCTAGACTGTGTCGGTAAATCATATGTTCACCATTAAGCAATTGCCAGAACAACACAGGTAAATGAGCAGGAAAATGGTTGTTTGTAGCGTCAGTTATGTTTAGTTGCTGTTTCCTGGTGGAGTGCTGTAAAGCTGAAGGAGAAGGAAACAGACGATGGGAGAGTCGCTCTAAAGGTGACAGTCAAACGAAGCATGAGGAGTCACATGCTGCAGGAAACAAGGGACAGAAAAGCAGAATATAGCATTTGTTTTACTCGTGTATTTTTTTCCTCTCCTTTGTTATCACTGCTATACAGATCTATAAAATCAGGAAAGGCAGGGGGACCATAAATACTTACCATGATTCATTGTGCTCTCTTGTACGAGAACAAGAAATGAAACTAGCAATTAGCAAGCTCTCCACAAGCAGTAGGAAGTGGTTCTTCACACACTGTGCAAAAAATCTGTAAAACTCCTTGCTGGAGGAGATTTTAGATGCAAACCTTTACAGAGGACCAAAAAGCAACTGGACAACTTCATGGATGTAAAGAACCCATGAGTGCCTTTGACAGCAACTCCTCCCTCAGAAAGCCTGTACGCTCCTGGGTAGGAGGAAGGCAGCCAGCACTGAGAGAAGCTGCTTATTCTGGACCACTTGGTGGTGGTGAGACCATGCCTGAATTGCTGAGTCTGGCCTTTGCTCCTCTTCCCAGATCAAGGGGGATGTGGGGAAACTGGCAGGGCCCAGTGGGGCTGCCTGTGTGTTCAGGGGCCTGCAGGATGTACCCCCTCAGGAGGGAGTTGAGCTCTGAAGGAGCTGCGTTTGCTTAGGCTGGAAAGAGGTGTCTGAGAGGTGAGTGCGAGGTAGCCCACAACCACCCAACAGAGAGATACAAAGAAGGCAGATATTTTTCAGCAGTAGCAGACAAGAAGTGGTAGCCACAGTTTTTTGCTCTTTCAGAGACCCGGGTTGGGGAAGACATTTGCACCAGGATGTGGGAACAAGTTAAGCCAGCAGCACCTGCATTCAGCTAATTAGAATCAAAAGGGAGTGTTTCGTCCTTGGAGCTGAGAAGGAGTGTGTGAATCAAAACACTGAGTTTGCAAAAAGTCCTGGGAATTCTAGTTAACTGAATGACAACACCAGGTGCTGTTTACCAAAGAACCCTAATAAAGGGGAAATACAGAGAAAGCTCTGTGGAGAATCCCGAAAACTGAATCATGGTATGTGCAGCCTCATTTCTTCATCGTCTATACCAGGAGACCTGCAGAGGGGACTTTTAGCCAACATTTCCCTGATTCAATGAGTATCTGCTCCAAAACTGAACACTTGCATTTTGCAGGACCCCAAAGAAGTGGTGGGGGCTTTCTGAGACAAAATCTGGAGAGAGACGATATACATCTAACATGATAGCTGGGGGCATCTCTTTCTTTTTATCCCCTGATTTGTAGTGACACCGTTACAGGTCTCCAGTGAGACAGCCTGTTATTTATGCACCTCATTAAAAGGCCTGTTCTCAGTGTCACTGGGATGACACTGTTCTTTGTATTGTAACAGAAGCGATGCAGTTACATCACGTTCCAGTAAATAGGCCCTGACCTCCAACAGTAGTTGTGTGTGAAATAAATGAGTACCTACTAGGAAGCTGGGTGCCTATCACCTCAGCCTGCCCTGGTCAGGCATTCACAGGCTATTTTGGACCCCGACTAGAAGTCCTCTTTCAGTTCTGTATGAATGAACTTGTCAAGCTGTGGTTCTGAAGCAGCTCACTATTTACAATATTAACATTCTGTTCATAAAACACAGGGGTACCAATCAGAGTACTGAATCCTCTCATGCTGGCTGGGACATAGAGACACAGCAAAATGGCCAAAATGCTCCCAAAGAGCCTCCAAGGCAGAGGAAAAACCTAAGCACTGGCTGTCTGTTGGGATAGGACCTATTTCTGTCTGAAGTGTCTCAACCAACTTCAGATAATAGTGTCCTGGAGATTAAATACTTCATAACCCTGGAATGTCCCAGAGCTTTCCCTATGTACCTTCCTCAGCCTGACTGAGATGTAAGAATATGGGAAAGTCAGGGAGCTTTTCAGAGGAAAACATTCATGGGAAATACAGGAAAAACGGGAAATCTTCCATCGCTTCTGCCCCCACTGGTGCAGGATAACATTTGTTATATTTGATAGCCAGTGTTTTGTCCAGCCAGGTTTTACATTACCTAGTATTTATATAGTCTGAGATCACACTACATTGCTCTGAGGTCCTGTTGTGAGCAAGTTACCTTGGTATTATTCTTTATTTGGATTCATCTCATGAGAGTGGATGAGCTTAAGTTAAACAGTCTGCACACAGAATTTTAAGATGTGATGATTTTGGACTTGAGGTTCCCCAGGCCAAGTAGCCCTGCCCTAGATCAAATGTTATGTTTCCTTAATGTCCCATAATGCTCAGCTCTGAGGGCTTTGAACCTACTTCCACATTATCATGTCATTTCTCTTTATTACAGCTCTCCTGTGCTAGCACAGAAACTGTAATGGAGGAGCCACAGGCTACCACTTGCAGCTACAGTCCTGCTGTTTGAGGACCGATCAATTAGACAGCAATGGAACATCACATCTCATATTCTGGACAGGCAGGCTCTTCAAATGTTTTCTGAGAAAATTATCTGCACAGAATTCTGTAAAAATCTAATTCTACCCCATTAACCAATAGCTTATAACCAGCCCAGAAAAAAAATCAGGTATAATAGCCCTATGACAAATGGGCTAGCACTTAGTCAATTCATTTATCTATCTACTAAATGGATGCTTTTAAACCCAAGAGCCTCACCCCTTTAACCTCCCTGGTTAATGTTTCCAGATGACATGCCAAACGTATCCATTTTATAAAACCACATTAAAATTAGAGATGGGAAAAGTCTGGTCGTCTTGGTTAAGCGGGATTTTTTCATAAAGAATAATACTGAAATTGTATTAACAAAGCTTCAGGAGTGTTCTGACATAAAAAGGACTGATACTCATTCTCCATTTTGATGCAACCAGCTCGCTGATTATCTGTGTCATAGCTCAGAGCTCCAGTTTTGTACTGGGGTGCCCACTGCACAAAGATAAAAGAGAAAGGTGGCCCATGTGCCAGCAACCCAGCCCAGTGTGAGATATAAGACAACAGAGATGCTGCTCACAGGTCAGCCATGGTCAGAGGGGTGGGTCGGAGCGGAGCTACGTGCTTGGCAGTGTGTTTAGTCCATGCCATCAGTCTGCTTCTCACAGCATTTTCCATAGAGCTTGTGACAGAAGAATTTTAGGAAGGAATTTATAGGATGACCTTGAAGGTGATGTCATGGTGTTTAAACAGCGGAGCTCCTTTGCTGCATGATGCAGAGTGGAAAGAACACCTAGTCAAGAGACTGTTGTCCTTTGCTAAATGGAGACATTTGAATTGCATGAAAAGAAGCCACAAAAAGCCCTAAGGCAAAGATAAGAAATTTGATGCTGCTGATAGAGGAGTTTCCGAAGCACTGGCAGAGGGTGATGGTAGTGCAGGGATGGTATGGTGACCCCTTTTAACCCTCCTCAGTACTCTACTCTCTGCCCTCTGCCTTTGCACTGCATCTTACCCAAGTGACCCCCACTCTCTGTCGAATGTGTCTCAGCAGACTGTTCTGTTGAGTAGCCTCTTAGATGGGATCTGATGCTTCTACCCAAACTATGGAGGTTTTGCCTTATTCCAAGTCAGACAAACAAACTCAGTGGACAAAAGAATTGCCGTGCTATGTCAAAACATACAGCCTACTATCCTGTCCCAAGCAGTGGCAAAAAAATCCCCAAAACAAAAACCAAACCAAACCAAAAAAAACCCCAAACCCCAAACCAAATCCACAAGCAAAACCCCCCACCCCCCCAAGAAAACCCCCCCAACCAACCAAACAACAAAAACCCCCACATTCTTGGGGAGGGTTTAAGAGAATTAGCTGGTATTAGACATCCAACTGCTACTATATGCCCACCCTCTGCACTTGTTTTCATTACCACATACAGGAACAGAAGGAGAAGAGATTCGTAGGGATGAAGAGGGTAGAACGGTCAACCTGCTGTGGCTACAGAAAAACCCAGGGATGTTACAAGGAGTCTGGAAGTGCAGCTCTCTCAAACTGTCCTGCACCGTAGCCTCTCTGCTCCTTAGCTTTTCAATAGCATGTCAGAAATCTGTAAAAAGCTGGAATCAGGAATGAATACCTGTTAGAAAGAAAATATACTACAAATTTTAGGCTTGACTAGAGTGACTGTGGAATCTTTGCCATTTGAGATATATGAAATATGCTTAGGATGATCCAGAAGTACTTGCTCCTTGCCTCAGCCTAGGAGGTGGAGGTCAGTGATCACCTGAGCTGGCTTTTGACCCTTCATTAGCTGAGTCTCTGGTATCAAATACTGACTTTCTGTGTCAACAACATGTCACTGAGATAATGAATGCAACTATTTTATTTTTTTCCTGAGGGTCTTAATACCCTGTGGCAGCTGATGCCACCAAATCATTTTTATTGCATTCTCCTGTGGGGATTTGTGGTCGGCCATTCAAATGCAAGCAGCTGCCCTCTCGATGCTTACATGGACAAATATTTACCTGCAGCAGAGCACAGGCAACTGTAGCTGCAGGTGCCTCTTTATTTATAGATCCCCAGCACGGGCAAGCTGCAGTCTGCCTGTCTTTGGTCACCTGCTCATAGATGAGGTTAACACATGAGTAAGCAGTAACTTGCTAAAGGCTAAACTGCATTTGCAGAAAAGATCACTTTATCCCAGTCACCACTATGGACAGATATAAAGTAATCCCTACAGACATGTGAAGGCTAAGCCTGCTTATCTGATGGTGTGAGGTCAGACAGAGGGAATGATAGGGGCATGTGTTTGTAATAACAATTGTGATTGCTCTGCAAAAAAGACATGCCTCGAAGGGTTTCTTCAAAATATTGTCAGGTCAAAACACAAATTCTTAAGAAAATCAGGGGTTTAATAATATATCATCTCATATTAAGATACTTTGAATGACCAGAACACAAAATAGCTGTGAGATATTTTCTTAGAGAGCTCAAGTTTATCAGATGTCATCTTGCAGGGTTAAGCTGATTAGTGCAATAGTTAGGAAGGAAACTCTCCCTGCCAGGCACAGTTAGTACCCACTGGTAGCTGAGGTCTTACCCAGCCTCCGTGGTGGAGCACAAGCTGTGGTGGACCCAGAGCCAAGCGTGGGCTGACAGGCCAGCCAGCACTCAGGTCCAGCTGGCTCTGGCCTTGCTTGATTAAAGAATGGGGTTATCCCTGCCTTCTCCTGCATCAAGGCACCCGGCTCTCCACAGAGGGAAGTACACACTGTCCCACTGTCAAATTTGGCTGGCCAATAGGTTCCAGATTTGCTGGGGAACAACCAAAGGGGAAACAGATGGACAAGCAGCGTGAGAGCGAAAGCTTTGTTTCCTTAGAAAACCAGGCTAAACTGTCCTTCTTGCTTTAGAATAGCAAACACAGACTCACATGTGCACACCAACTGCTTGCTACAGCCTCATGTCTCTTCTGGCTTCAAAGCCATGGATGCCCAATGAAATATTGCCATATATGCCACTCCTAGCTATGGCAATTGAACCACTCCCCTCATGAATTCTGGGTGCATTGTCAGAACTCTGCTCCAGGACATATCTTGTCGTGTGGTGGACCTTCTCGTCTCCTCCTTCCTCACCGGCTCTGACTCCACCCCTGAAGATGTGGCTGCTCTGCTTCTCCATCACAGAGGGGGATCACCTCTGATAACTCAGTCTTAGCTGGAATACAACTGTGGATTATGTTGTAGCCAAGCATTACAGACATGTAACAACCATCACAGAATTTGTTCACTGATAAATATTTATAAGGTATGTAATATAATAATTAATTATGCAGTAAATTTTCATCACATTATCCTTGCAAAACATCTTAAAGACCAGAACCTAAAGGAATATCTCATTGACACAAAGCAGCCTGGGCTTCCCTCTGTGCGTTGACTCCTGTCAGTCCCTAAATCATGCAGATTCACCAACAGCATCTGGCTTCTAGAACAGAGCAGGTTGGTCAGTAAGACAAAGGCTATGGATAGAGAAAGTCCCCAGTTCACAGCAGCTTGTAAAGTGAAGGGAACTCTACAGACTCTGCAGGAGAGCAAAAGTGGGGGGGATCTATCTGCAGGTAGTAGATGCTGGAAGAGAGAATCAGTCGGAGTGGGCAGGGAGCACATTTTGGATCAAGTTTATGGGCCTCCATTTAAAAAAAATTAGGCTGAATAGTTGTGCATTTTTGCATGATTTGTTTTACAGCAAGGAATCCAGGTTTTAAGAGGGTCTTTCAAAATAGCTGCTTTTCTGGTTCCCTGTGAGCAGTATGCTGGCTGTCTGGTCCCTGAAGTGATTGATACATGTACTTCGTCTGGGGTGTCCATAGTCCTCCCTGACCCCATCACAGCTGCCTTCCAGTGTTGGGCAGAACAAGTTTTGTCGGGCTGAGAGCAGGTGAGGAACTGGTGCACAGCAGGGAGTGGCTCATCCTCATCAGGACAGGAACAGTCCTGTGAGCAGCTGAAAGGATAAGGCAGCTTGGTTCATTCTTTCTCTCTTCTGTGCATGTGGAAGCAATGCAAACTCTGGCATAACCCTGGCCTATTTATTCATCAGGAGTCACTTAATGGTGGGATTTGGAAACCAGCCACTTTCATGGAGTGTTTCCTTCTTACAGTCACCATCATTTCATTTTCCCTATAAACATCTGCAGATTATCCTCCTTCAAATCAGCCTTTTAACTCCTCTTTGCTGGGATGCCAGTGAGAACTGTGGCTCACCCCACAGCCTCTGATCTGCACTTATCTTGTGTTCTGTTTTTTCCTTCCTTGTGCTTCCTCGTCTGAAATAAAGGATGCTAGATCTCAACATGATTTTTGAATGCTGTTTACTCCCAATCTGTGTTGTTTCCAATTCTACCCCTGCTAATACAAGCTACTGTTGGAGCCTAGTATGAAAGAAAATAGCATATGGTCAGCAAATGCAGCATGCTTAGCTCTTGTCTCTAAATCCTGTTTCCCAGTGCTTTCTTCAGGGAATCAACACTGATTAAATGTGCCAGTATATTTCATTGCATTTGGAGGATCTGCAGATCATCCTTCAGAAAACTGGAAGCATGAAAAGGTAACTAGGTAACCAAGAGCAGTTTACTGTATGGTGGAAACTGCAATTACACTTTAAATGGTTAAAACCCAGCTCTAGGTAAGAGATACCTCAGTGACTCCTGTACCCTTTAATCTCTTTGCAAACAGCAGTTTGATGGCATGTGGATAAACACCTGCTGAAGTGTGAATGAGAGCCACCACATTCATATCTTAGTACAGGACTTCTTCAGGGTTTCCCAAGATTTATGATCCAGTGGTCCCAGACTTTAAGCCCTCTCCCTCAGGCATTGCTGATGATGATGTTTCTTCAAGCTGACATTTATTTTCTCTCTGGACAGTGAGTCCCGAGTTGAGATGATTTCCACCAGTACGACTGACAAGGTTACCAAGCCCTAATTCCCAAGCTGCCTGGCTGTTGAGATGGCTCAGTGGGCCTCGGTGCAGCTCTTGAGCTGGCTCAAGCTGGCAGCCTCCTGTTTTCCCGGTGGGCAGGCACCAGTCCTGCTCTACAGCCCAAAGGTTTGAGCTGGCAGTGTAGAATCCACCTCCTTAGCCCAATGCAAGCCACTTTGGTTTGATATCAGGACCCCATAACCCAAAAAGCTGGAAATCTTTTGCATTTTTTTCCAAAAAAGTTAGTGTTTTCACATTTTAACTTGATCCCAGGAGCTTCTCATTGTACAGAATAAAATAATGCAAAACTAAACCAAACAGTCCAAGGCTAATGTGAACATATAGCTCTCCTTTTGAGCCCCAAAATGCCACTCAATATTCTTCTCACCCCTTGCCCAGAAGACAAGCACCATATTGTCTTCACAGACCCTTTTTTTTTTTGCCGATAAAGGCCCTGCCAAACCAGTATTGACTAATCCACTCAAATAATTAGTTCTGGGACAGATGACGATGGTTTTCAGAACCCAGTACTCCCTGTGAACTGCTGTCATTGAAAACACTTTGCAAATTTGTCAGCGTGCCCTCCACATAGGTCCCGGATATCTTTGCTTCTTCCCTCTCCCATTTCAAACCAATATCAGTCTGTTTTTCAGAGAGAATATTTTTAGCTCCTCTGGAGCTAAATGCTGCAAGATTTTTCCACTGTACAGGTGACAGGAATTACAACATGCAGTTGGGATTGCTCCCCTCAGATGGAACTGGGATCATTCCCCACCAGCATTTTCTGCCAGTTAATTAAAAAGCGCTGTCTCCCTGGAGGGCTGTCCACACAAGGCCTTTTGGCTCAAATTTTCCAGGTGGTTTAGTTCCACTGGTGGGATCACAATGGGGGCCACCAGCACAGATGCTGACTCCAGCTAATATCAGTCATGAGCTTGGGCTCAGAATCATTCCCCACTCAAAGTGAACTGGGATGGGAAAAAAAAATAAAGGGGAAGGATACGTCCACTATAAAAATCTGCATCTAAAGATCAAGTCTGTGCCTCAGTGTCAGCGCCAGCCTGAATTATTAAAGCTGAAATTATTTTCCAAGGCTAATTTTCCTTTCCCTGCTTGTATTAGTGGATCCTGCCTAGCAACAGAGGTGACCTCTTGAGGTTGCTTCTAGTAGCGTTTCACGTGGCTCTGTTTGCTCGCTGTCTGCAGCTCCTTCCCATCCAGACAGCCCAATGAGAATAGCCGGTTTCTCTTTCTCTTCTTGTCAGTATTATCCTCCAATTGCTATGTGACAGCCCTGCTTTGTGGCATTTCAACTTACAAACACTGTCAAGGAGGATTTAAATCCCCCAGGAAACAATTCATCTTTAAATAAAAACAAATATCTATGAATAATTCCTTTTAAAAATTAGTACTTATCAGGATTCACACCGTCTTGGGGTAGGAAAAGCTTCTGTTTGACTCTAACAAAATCAGGGTAACTCTGTGACAGAAATGTCTGGTTTCCTTAGGGTTTTCTTCCCTCCACTTCAAGAAAGGATAAAGCCCAGACCACTATGGTAACAGACAATCCCTGTTTTCTCAGCTTCTGTCTTTCAAATCAGAGTGAATTTAATCTAAACTCTTAATTAGAGACCCCAAGCTGCTAAAATAAGGTACCAATTACACACAGCTCCTCAGTGGTCTGGGCAGTGAGTTAATCACTGCCCTCACATCTGGTACAGCCCCTACTGCCTTGCAAATCCCTGCCTGCAGACTACTCCCAACTGGGAACAGATTAACCCTTTTCTCTCAAGCATCTGAACTGCTCTAAAGGCTATATTCAGGTATATTCACAACTGCAATCTGAAATGTTTCCCTTTCGGCTCCCATGTCCCAGTGAGGGCCCCAGAGGGCAGGGTCAAGGCTTAAAATGTGGAAAATTTTTGTGAGTGAAGCTTGGAATTGATTTCTTTGATGCCTGCCAAAGTGTAAGGCAGCATGCAGTGTAGGTCCCAAGAGCCTGCAGTCACAGCAAGCACAGGAGACAGGAGAAATAAACTGCACCTACTCATCACAACTCTGTGTATGCTGCTTCTGCGCTTCGAAGGGATGTTTATTCCTGAGTTCTTTGCCAGGATGTAACACATACCTTCACCTCCCTTCCGCTTTAAAATATGAGTTCGTATAGGAAATAACAGTTGAGAGGTGTTTCTGCCGTTACACAGAGCACCAAAGGTGATTTTCTTGTAGGACCAACAGCAAAGCCTTTGTATTCTGCCAGCCTTTTTCTTGCCATAGACTCATTTGAGTGCCATGTGGAGACCTCTTCTCCTGTTCACAGTTGCACTGCACAGATGGCCTCCTTTTCCCTCCCCAGCCACAGCTCACTCTTGCTACAGCTCCAACAGTTATCTGTAAAACTATCAGGAGAGCAACATCAGGAAACTATTTCCTATATTTGCCTTTCCACTTGACATATGCTGGTTTCTAGAAATGAGGAAAAAACCCCAGTGTTAGTTGTAGAGTCCTGCTCAGCTAGGAGGAAAGAATTCCTCCATACTGTGGGTCTCAGTTTGAGAGGTGATGTCACAAGTCAAAAATCGATTTCTGAACTGCCCTGTCCCATGCTGAGTATCTATAATTCTACAGCGTTCTCCTAGAGAGAAGGAATGGCATAGCTTAGCCCAGGCTTAAATGTCTCCACAAAAAGCAAAGCACTGGTGAATCAATCACACTGTGCACAGCAAGGAGGAGCGGCCTGTAAGAAAAGTCCCAAAAGCTGGTTTGCTTAAGCCAAGAAAACCACTGGGTTATGATATTACAGTGGGATATGCATAAAAGGTCTCTTTCATAAGGTGGTCTCCTGCCTTAACAAAGTGCCTCAGGCTGTTTTCAAATGGTTTCTATATACAGTTATTTCAGCTCACTGTTTGCTCAGTTTGCTTACTTTAAACAGTGGTGACAAGATAAATACCTCTGGGTTCCAATTTAATTTATGTTTCTCAGCTTTGTCCCAGCATTACCCGGACTGCTGTGCTGAACAGCTAACTCCAAGCTGGAGCTTGCTCCTGCCTACATGCAAATGAACGATCAGACTGTGGGTTTGGGCCAAAGAACTGAGGAACAGATAAAACAAACAAGCTGCAGAGCAGTAATTTAATAGCTAAGACAGGGCTAAGTATCATTTGCCCTCAAGTGCGATGAGTCAATGCAGACAGAGCTATGCCACACAAAAGAAAATCTCCCAGGTTACCTAGGATAAAACCCCATGAATAATGAAGTCTTGATTAACTTAAATTGATCATTTAACAACCGCCTCTTGCTCGGTCCCGTGTTTGCTCACCATGAAGGGGTGGGTATGCAGTGAGTCACAGCACACTAACACCACCCCCTGCCCCGAGAGCCATCGTGTGCATTTCTCAGCAGCTAATGACAGCGATTAGTGACGGTGAGCGAGCACAAAGGCGAGAGTGTGGGCTGCCCGTGGACGGCTGAGTGGCAATTTCACGTGGCTCATGTATGCATCACTGTCCTACAAGTTAGGGATGTAGGCTGGAGTGTGATGCTTCACGTGCCATCGCTAGCCACTAATGGTGCTTTCAGAAACAGAGGATAAGTAACAACCACAGAAAACTCACCTGCCTGACACATGGTTAAACTCTCTGTTCAGTTACTTTATCAGGTGCTGAAGTCAATTTGCCAGGGAAAGAAATCTTATACTAATGTTTCAGACTGATTTTAACCTATTTATTTTTTAATCCATCTCTGTCATTTACTTTCTTGCCCCTAGTTCTGAGCTGTTCCTTGTGTTTCATCAGCTCCCATTTTTTCATGTGTAAGAGTCACTGGATTTATCTTGTTTTCTTGCTATTTTGGGGTAAGGATCAACCTGTTCTTTTAGGAGCTACCCACAACAAGTATTCCAAACAGAAACACATTTGCTCAGAACTTAACACAACCTGGGAGAAACCCTTTTACCCACAAGCAGTTACACTGTCTGCACGCTGTGAAGTTCTGACTTTGCTTCTCAGCTTAAGGTAGTAAGAAAAAAAACCAACAAAACAAAAGAGACAAAACCCAAACCCCAGCAGGTTTGACGACCAGATCTTATCTGTCAGGAGAGGAAAAGTAGAGAAGAGCTCTGTGAGATTACTACTGAATTGATTCTGGGGAGACGGGAAAAGAAGAAAACATAGGTCAATTGAGTATCAAGTTTAAAAGCATCCCAGTCCTTGTGATGTGCTTCTTCTTGACTTAGTTTCTTCTCAGCTATCTAAAATTGGATCTCCTCAAAATGAATTAGAAGTTGCCAAGTGTGTGCTTGATTTTTTGGGCAAAAATCTGAAAGGAAATGGAATGAGATCAGACATATTTCTCTCGCTGACTGATCAGATTTGAACCTGAGATTCCACCAGACCGAGGTCAGTACATTTTCACAGAGAAAGGTCATACTAAACTATAATAGCTGAGTTTTTAAAAAACAAGAATTAGGAAATGCTAACATAAGTGCTGTACTGTGAGAAGTTCAAATTAACCTATCGTCCTATCATTCCTATCATCCACATCCTTGGCTAGTGGTGCCATTTTAACTCTAAAATACAGTCATGGCCCTGAGGGCACTAAAAGACCTCAGTTGCACTGAGTGGCCTCACCAGGGACTTCCCCCTCTTGCCTATGGGCTCCAGGGCTCTGGTTAAGCTCGGGACTGAGGTTATTTGTTCAGCTCCTGCAGGAGCTGTGTGGCAGGTGTGCCTGTCTGCAGCCCTGCCTCTGGCACGGACTGTGGACCTCCTCTGGATATAGTTTTCCTCCTGGATGGGTCCCTCGGGGGTATGTTGCAGCTTGTCTCTGGTCCTGACGTTGTCTACTTTTGTTCCTACGAGGAGTCTGGACCTGGCTCATTGCTTGCTGTGCCTGGGGCTGTTGATGGACCCTTTGCCCAGCATCTGTCTGTCCCTGCTTGCTGTGTTTAGGTCTTGTGGAACTGTGCACCATCACTGAGGGCACTGCCTGTGCTGGGACTGCCTTTGGCTGCTGGCTTGCCTGCCCTTTGAGAACAGCAGGACATTGCTGTGCCCTGACAAATGTTCTGGAGACTGTTTTTCACAAAGTGGCTTTCAAGGGCTAAGATGCAGCATTGGATTGGTCGCTTAGTTCAGTCTAACGAGTCTTTTCAAAATTGGTCTAGATTTTAGCAGGGCACCTGTGAAAGTACATTTGTTTTTTGCTGGTTAGAGATTCACAAAGGGATGATCACTTCATCCAGCCTCCCACATTCCATGCTGAGACTGGACTATGAGCTAAGTCCCTATTGCCTAACTGTCTCTGAAACGAATGGGAGTGAGGCACCTACACAATGATTTTAGAAATCTGTCTAAACAGGGTAATAATAATAAATAGCTGTCATACTAGTGGATGTCTAGAAGCTTGACTAATAATTATGCAACAACAGTAATGATGGAATACTCATTCAAACTGGGATTTGTTGGCAAGTTACTAGTTTTGTTTGCTTTGTTCCTTCTTTGTGCCCCCTTAAAACACACGGAGTGTCCAACTCTTCCCTTAAAGCCTTCCTTTTCCAGGACCTAGCCTGCTGGGCCCTTCACCCTGAGCTCTGATGAGTGTACAGGTCCCATATCAAGTGGTCATTGCTGCAGCTCAGCTCCCTGCGGAGGTACTGCTGATGGTCTGTTGCCTGCCAGTGTTACACCTGTTGATACATAATCATCTGTGAAGGCCAATATCCCCCTCTTGTGATGTCCTGCAAATCTAGGAAGCTTGCTCACCTCTGCCAAATGTGAGCAATCTGCATTTGTAGCTCCAGTGAAATAAGAAAACTGAATCAGGCGTATTGTGGCTTTCTTACGCACATGTTGTGAGCACCTCTGAGCCCATCTGGGTTTTGTAAGCCCATCTGAGTTTAAACCTCTAGTAATTCTTACTCTCCTTGTTCTCACCTATTTCACTGGCTTATGAGTGACTCAGGCTGCCATTACTAGCAGTCCCTTGCTAGTGTATCTCAGAGCCTGCCCTGTGTGAGACCAGTCACGCATGCTGAATATTACATTACTTGCCATATAAGCAACTGACCACATCAAAACCCTTAAGCATCCTTCCTTTGGGCTCTCATCCAAAATGGAGCCTGGAAAGCAAACAAATGGAAAACTCTTTGCCTTCTGCTCCTGGCCTAACCCTGCCATTCCCCTTCTGGCAGGAAAAGGGGCTTTGGATCATTTGCTTTGCCTCTCTTGTATTCCTAATTTTTATCTCTGCATCAAGAATTGCATTGCTTACTCAGCTTAGCAAAGTACTTGAAAATCTTTTGTGTGCATGATATCGTGTGTTCAGATGTAAGACCTGCAGATAGCTTCCACCTTCTTGTTACTATTGTACCTGGGAAGGAAGGAAATCTTTTCTCACTTTTGTGGTGGTCTCAGTAATGCCCTGGAATAAACCATGCATCATCTCTCCTAGGCTGTACCAGAGGCAAGCACATTACTGTTTACTCAGCTGTGCAGCTGGTCTCTGAGTTGACAGCCCCCTCACAGACCTCTGCAGCACTCGCAGAAGGGGAGCTGGGTGTTTTCTGTTTCATCAGATGTGGGCTTCTCTCACAGGCTTTGCTTGTTGGAACACACTGTGTCATGGCTGCTGGACAGAAACCAGATTTGAAGTCTGCCTTCTCAAGGTGTCTCCATCCTGGAGACTGGTGTTAAACATGGACACACATCTGCTGAGCTCTCCTCTCGGTCTTATGGGCACTCTACCGTCACTGTTTTGGTTATAACCAAGGATTATTAAGGTGTCAAAAGGATCACAAAACAAGTCTCTACCCCAGTGGTATGGATGAAGCTATTTATCAGGTAGACTTCCATGTCATGCCTCCCATTTTTATGTGAGCCACCTGTTTCTTCCTCCAGGCTCTGCTTGCCTTTTGCTCTCTGCTCCCTCTGAATTTAGCATCTTAGATAAATGTCTTTGGGCAGATATCTGTGAAAAAAAGAGAGTCTAGAGTGGGGCTGGCTGTTTTCCCTCAAACAGGATCACCTTTGACACCAACAGTGTGCCTCCTGGGCAGGGGGTGGTACTGTTAAAAGACTGAAAACAATGTTGAATCAGCTTCAAGACCTTCGACGAAAGGCTATGTTGACTATTGCTGGGAAACTCCACCCAGAGCTCTTAGGAACAGCAAATGGAAAAGACTGACAGTGCTACAAATGCTACAAAGATTTTTCCTCGCTCTCCTGTCTGTGAAGTGACAACTGTAATGGACCAGTTCCTTAAGTGCAACCAAAAAGAAACAGTTATGGGAATTCATCTGGGCCTCGACTGTGTATACATTTGTATATATTCCCAGGTTAGTAGATTCCTCTGATTATATCAAAAAACAGTGATCCAGTGTAGCCATTAAAGTGTGCTGTTCTGTATGGGCTCTGAATGTCTCTGCGTGGGGCCCTTTCTAGCCCAATCTGTCTTTGTTCTCATCCAGCGCTCACAAACAATAGCGACAGCCCGGACTGTTTGATGAAGTCCACGTGTGTTGGAGTAGCTGCTCTCCCTTGAAATGTTTCTCTCGTCTCCTGGTAGACAGCTGTTGTGATGTTTTTCTATGCAAGGGAATGGTTCCAGCTTTTATCCTCCTCAGCTGGGGATAAAAGCTCACTTGAAATCACCTCCTGTAAAATACAGGGGAGTTGGCAGCTGGCTCACCACATTACTGGGTCAATGGAGCACCACCCCGTGGCATCTTTCTCCATTCACATATGTGTGCATCAGACCAAGCCTTTGTGTGGAGGAAGCGGCGTAATCAGATGGCTGTCATCCATGAGTTGGACACCTGGCAAAATCTCCCCCAAATGAAAGAGTGGTAACACATGTGATCTTGAAGAGCATTGCCACTGGACAGGATTCGTGAGACAGGATTTGTAGTCTACAACCTGAAAGTTCTCTTTATTTCAGTAATTGTTCTCCACCGTGGAAGACCAAGTAAAGAAGGCTTAGCAATGCAAAAACCCTGCAAAATTACCGCCCCACCATTGATATGTTTGTACCACTGTCCATCCTACGTAGCAACCTTGCTTTCCTTGCTAGGGAATGGCAGTGAGCCCCGCCATGCAATAGTGACTGGCTTCAGGGTGATCCGTATCCGTCTGCCAGCCTCCCTGAACTGCTGTGTGCACAAGGATGACTCCTCGTTTCTGCAGGAGAGCGTTATGCATTCCCTGGCATCAGGCCTGCTTATTGGCTCCATTCCTGATGTCTTAATAATGGCACATAAATTCTAAGTCCCTTTGGACTTTAAGTACTTTCTCTGATATGGCTCCTGAGTGCTTTGGGGTTTTACACTTAAACACCTTTTAAAATCTGGCCAACAGCTACTAGGTATTGTGACAGGGTAATGAGACCAGCTCTGCCCAGTATGGAGAGGGTGTGGAGGGACCGCTTCATTCCTGATCTTCAATTTTGATATTGAGATTACCTGTACAAAGAGTTTCCCCTGACAAAAACGCAGCCATCTGACAAAGTATCTGTAAATGGCACTTGTGCCTGTGTCAGCTTTCAGGTGAGCCAAAAGCAATAGGTGTCAGCTTGTGATGGCAAATGAAAGGTAATTACATTTTGTGTTTGTGTCAGTAGGCTTACTGTGTGAGAATGATGCTGCAGGCTGTACCATCTCCTCTGCAAAACACAGGCTATCAGTAGCTACTGCCAAAAAACAAGAGCAACTCATGGGATGAACCCAGCCTTTGATGCAAGGCAAAGCTGAGAAGGCATAGAGGGTGCAGCTAGGAGTCATGCTGTCTCTCAGAGAGATCACAGCCTGTAAGTCTGGCTCTGTATTTCAGCTGCCTCCTCTCTGCTGCCAGAAATCTTGTGCAAGGGCGAAAGAGCAATGGAAAATCCCGCTACATCACTGTCCCACCTCAGGCATGCCTGGTTTGGTAGGCTCGACTTCACCACATGGGAATCCGCAAGTGTTCTGAAAAATTATTACTGGTTCTGGAGATGAAGCACTAAGCTGTAACATTTTCTTTTTAAAGATAGAAAAGGTGCACAAGCAGCCCCCAAGCCCTGACACTAATTTAATGGGATGTACTCCTTTCCCTCTGAATTCCACTAAGTTTTGTCATAGGTTTTAATTAGATCAAAATGTTGATGCTTGAGTTTCACTGCACAGTTCTGTCTGAGATTGTGATTAATTCCTCAGTCACACCATTTTCTCTGAAATGCATGCTATAGTGTTGCTCACAGCAGTTACAAATGGATTTAGATGGGACAAATATTAAAGGTGGGTCTTACTAAGGCCGTTGGGCATGTCCCCTTTCTCTGATTCATTAAGTTCCAGATCTAACACAGCCTTTTCTGCTCAATAGTGCTGCACAGAGGACTGGCTCCTCCAGAGTAATCTGAGCTATTGTGATATGAATCAGCTGTGGAAAAGGCCCAGGGTCTTCCCAAAACCTGGCACGAGAAGTAAAGGAACAAACTGCTGACTGCACTGCATTTCCCAATGTCAGAGGAGGATTAATTAATGTTTTCGGGCTGCTTTGAAAATTAAAAGTGCCATGTGGTACAATATTGCTGTTCCTGTTTTTCACCCTGTAGCTGATATGTAGCATGCCCCGTACAAGCTAATTGGAAATTGCTTTTGGTATTTTTGGTGTTTCTCAGCAGAGCTGCTACAGCCTGATGCTTTGTTCTATTAAACATACCCTACCTCACCCTTCCCTGCCTCCCTTCCTCTAAGCTCCTCTGTGAGGGAGATAAAAACATCAGTCCCTGGCACCATCTGTCAAGCACAGGCTAATCCATTCTCTGCTTGTCTCATGGTCAATTTGGTTTCTTTCTGATTGGTACAGCTACCCTTCTTATTGCTGAGAATTTAATTCTATTCATAGGTTTGGGCTTTGCTTTATTTTCATGGTAATATTATTATGACGATTGCAATGTTCAGGCATACATGCCTTCCATATGCCCAGACTGGAGAACAGTACTTAAGCATACACACAACCTCCTAGTAAGGTGGGGAGCATCGCTCTTCCCATTTTACAGAGGGAAAATGAGGCAGAAAGAACTGTCTTGCCCTGGGATGTACGGATGCCTCAGCAGCAGAGCTGAGCAGTGAACTTATAAGTCCTCACATGAAACCCAGTCACCAGCACTGACCAAAGAACCACTGCTTTGACTCTCTTTTTGCTCTATTTTGGCTTTCTTTACGGTGATCTCTAGAGGAGCTTTGCAGAGATGAATAAGACGTGAACCTTCATATAGGTCCTGTGATGAGACGGAACAGATCCAGTGGGAACACAGCTCACAGTTACTCACTGAGGCACAGCAGCAGATGAGGTCAACCTATTAACAAACAGGGCACCTTAGACCAGTTATTTCCTCCATTTGCTGGTGGTAAATGGGACCCCAGGCATGGTCTTTATGGCTTTCTTCTAATATCCTTAGTACATCTGTTGTCCCCATGCCATTACCTAAGTGGTGATTGCTGTCTGAGAGTGCTCCAGCGCCTTTCACTCCCCTTCCATGATCTAAAGAGAGGTTGACGACAGGTCAGAGAGCAATGTCAGTGCTCAGCTCTATGCAGGATCAGGCCACAGCTGACCATACTGAAGGGTTCTGATTTTCTGGAGATCTGCTCAAAGCAAACAGCAGTTGTTAACATGTCGATGTTGACCCATCACTGACTGCCTACCCTCATGCAGGCAGTTGTGTACCCCTCTGCCTGGCTATTCCTAACAGTAAAAGAATCCATGCAAGAAGACACCAGCTGAAGAACAGCAACTGGGCATATAAGCATGTCCTGCGTGCTATACATACACAGAAATGCCCCTTTGCCTCTGTGTGAAGTGACAGAAGAGTCCTGCCAGCTTGTTCCTTCCTGCCATTACTGCAGCTCCTCTGGTGATACCACATGGATAGACTCAGGAATCGCCCTACATGAAAAATACTTTCTTTAACATGGTATTAGAACAGAAATCCTTAAAACAGCATGGCTTGCCTCATAGAAGAAAAACGACAGCTTTTCGCACTTCTTTTTCATAACTAACAACTGAAAAGGATTTTTTCCTTTTGTTTTGATCAAGACCACTTTGTTTGTCAAGGAGGCAATCTGTGTGTAAGCACTGAACCATTAAAACTGGCAGGGAACTGATAGCTCTAGCAATCAATGACCAAAAAGGGCCACAAACCCTTTCCCTCGTTCTTCTCTGATCTTTCATCTCCACCGTGGGCAGTGTTTGAGGCATCCAGCAAAGACTTCAACTTGAATATCCTGAAACTCTGCAATCAGCATGAGTCACAGCTTCACTGAGGTGGGGATGTGGCTGACATCCCCACCTCAAACCCCTCCTGGGCCCCATAGCCTGGGGAAGCTCATTGCCAGGGCAGGCCAAATCCCTGGGCAATAAGGCTTGTGAAGGGTGTAGAAAACACGTCTTATGAGGAATGGCTGAGGGAGCTGGGTTTGTTTAGTCTGGAGAAGGCTGAAGGGGGACCTCATCGCTCTCTACAGCCACATGAAAGGAGGGTGTGGTGAGGTGGGGGCCGGTCTCTTCTGCCGTGCCTGCAGTGAGAGGACCAAAGGAAATGGCTTTAAGCTGAGGCAGGGGAGATTCAGATTAGTTATTAGGAAAAAAAAAAACAACACTGTCAGGGTGGTCAGGCACTGGAATAGGTTGCCCAGGGTGGTTGGAGTCACCATCCCTGGAGGTGCTCAAGAGGTGTCTGGATCTGGCTCTGTGTGATGTGATTTAGTGATTCAGGGGTTTACAGTGGCGGCGCTGGGTGGACGGTTGGACTGGATGATCTTAAAGGGTCTCTTCCAGCCCTGGTGATTCTACGATTCTGTGATTCCACGATTCCG
>NW_021940864.1:3242097-3292333 GCF_001715985.3 Manacus vitellinus
GGAATCCGGCGGTGGTGGTGATGGTTTGCTTTATGGAGGTGCTCGCGACTCGCCTAGCAGTGAGGCGGCTTTGCCTGTCAGCGCTGGGTTGGGTTTTTTCCCCGTGGAAGTATGGATTCCCAGGGAGCTGAAATATTTTGCAAGGGCTTTTCCGCTCTGGAAAACCTCTCAGAAAGGTTCTAAGTCCAAGCAAAAAGGAAGGCGAAGACTGTTGTCTGTCTAGTTCATTTGTTACTCTGTGCACAGCCCTTAGCTCTACTGTGCAAGCAGATACAGATTAGATTAATCCAGCGTGTTTATTTAAGAATAAAGGCCGTCCTTTGGACTGATACAGTCGTAGAATTTAATAAATTATTTGCTTTTAGTTTCTTTAAACAATAAACTTGGTGTCAGGGTTAGGTTGAGGGAACAACGAAGCAAGTACACACTGTCTTCTGAGAGAGAAACACAGGGCAGGGCTCTTCCGAAAGTGTCGCAGAGCAGCTGTTGATGTTAGCAAATAATGGCAATAGATTAACCATTAACGTAACTGATGTTTGTGACTGATGGCAGAAAGGAAGGGAACTTGCTCTGTAGTTGTAAACATTCCCTCACGTGACTATATATAGCTGCTATATATGTAATGCTTTTATGTATAGAGTCGTTCTGGATAGCTGAGTTCAAGTCATGTTTGTGACAAACAAAACTGTCTGTTTTTAAGTGCTGCTCTCTTTTTCTAATGTTAGTCTGTAAAAATACTATTCGGGGGCTTCTGTCATCTGTTACTTTCACTTCCGTAGTTGCGGAAGCGTTTGACTTAGAGGTGCAGACCTTGTTGTTTATATATAGATTTTAATAATGATGATGAGTGAGTTTCAGGTGGGGCTGCGAAGTGTGTGAGGACTACAGAAACTGTACCTCGAAGCCCAGTAGAGAATATGACAAGAACAGGCCTGATTTGTTACTTGTCTCAGACTGAGAATTGTACACGTGTACACGTATTTATGTATGTGTATTTAACATTCTCTCTGCTGGTAATCATCACGAGCTTGAAGTGGTGGTGTCAAACTTAAGTCATTGGTTCGTGTTTGTCATTTGACCTGTGTTGAAATCTTGAGTTGCCCAGCTCTTGCTGAAATACTAATTCCCCTAAGCAAGATTTAACTTAAAAATGCTTTGTTAAATGGGTAGGTGAAATGCCTGGGCATTGTGGATGTTTGTTTGTTAGCAAGGCTCTTTCTAGTTTTGGAGGCTTTACCTATGTTTAGGAGTTTTTTCTGTTAATATAAAAATTTCTTATTGAGGTGCACTTAGCATACTAGCACCTTTTCTGCCACTTGTACATAGTTTGTTTGAAAGTCTGGATGATAGTTGACTTTACACTATTTCTTTAAAGGTTGTTTATTGGATTTTTTTTTTAGTGAAACCAGTAATATCTTTGGGTGAAATTTTATATCATTTCAGCGCTAAGACCAGTGAAAACAGGAAATCGAAATTAGTTTAGCTTTCTGAAAGTTGCAGAATGGATTAGGAAGTTGTCTCAGCTGCCTAATTAGTATAACAATAAATTTATTACAAAACGAAGAAATACAGCTTTCTTAAAAACTGTGGAAGAATTGGAAGGGGAAAAGGGAGACAGGAAGGGAAGGGGAAGAAGAAAGGGGAAAAGAAACATGGAAACAGGAATAGTTGCTGCATTTGGACTCGGTGTAGTGGAAAGAAAATTAATCTGAGTCTGATGCCGTTTGTCAACTAATACTTTATTATGTTATCTAGCAAGAGTTTTGTGAGGGTGTAAGTTACTCTGTGGGAGATGCTGAGATATAGGGTCTGTATGAGAAACAAGCACCCATCTGTGTGGCTCTGCTCTTTGTAAAATTGAAACAAACTGCCCTCTATTAGTGTTTGCGTGCACCAATATAATGTTAATGTATTTAAATGCCAGTATCCCAACACAGCGTTCACCTTACCCAGAAAAAAAGCCACTTTGCAATAGAAAATTACGCAACTGCAACTTGCAATACAAAATGACACTACTGCAACTTGCACTTGCATCCTGCAAGGCAGCTTGTTCATTGCTTTGCCAAAGCCTCTTCAGTCATTGGACTGTATTACATTCCTTTTACAGTTTGCTACAGTAGCTGGATGGTTCTAATGAGCACAGCATACTGTTCCAACTCACTTTCTCTCTTCGAATTTGGCTACATGTGGTGGTTTCAATTCTGCATGTAGGCAGAGGCCAGGCCCTGCTAACTTTGACAGCCTCAGAAGTTGGTGGCAGAGTTGAATCTCAGACCTCCTAAGAGACTGACCACGTGTGTGTTTTCAGATGCACCCCCACCTGTGAGCAGCGGAAACCTGGGAAGGTAGGGAGCAAGTTTTATTTTTTGCTTACCCAATGATACTTCAATGTGTGGCCTTGTGTAGCTCTGCTAAGAACTCTTTTCCCTCTTTTGTCCATCTCTGAGACGAGAAGAGGAAGCTTAAGCCCGGTTCCTGAGATGCGACGATGAAGTTTCAGCCTGATTCCAGAGTAAGTACACCTTGAGAATGTTACACTGTGCCTAGGGAAGTGCACGACCCTGTTTCATGGGGTAAAGAGTGCTTATTTGATCACAAAGGAAAAAGTTTTTAGTTGGTGAAATGGTGGAAGACAGGCTGTCAGTTTTTTGTCCTTTAACTAGAAGCTGTTCTCTGTTGTAGATCTGAGACGCAGTAGATGGTGCTGAAGCAACACTGAGGCTCCTCCTGTGAAATATCCACATTCCAGTGTGTATATAGAAAGTGCCTGCTGGCTCTCCCAAGTGTTGATGGTCCTGTGGCTTCAAGAGATGCATTCTAGGATGAGAAAACACTGACTGTTAGTTTTAAAAATGTTAATAAATAATTCTTCATGTTACTTTTTGGTTCATCATTGCTTATGAAGGTAGGTAGATTAGGTAGAACAAATACCAACCAAGTAGTGCTTCAGGTGGTTTCAGGTCTGTGTGCAGACAGCAGCCAAATTTAAGCTGTTGAATGTCAGCTCTTTTGACAACTGTTGCTCAGTGTTGCTGAAATCAACATTGAGAGGTGGAAGTTTGGGAGCTACTGCTCTAGGAATACATATTATAGCACTCAGCCACAGTGCCTGTGTTTCCTGTCTGTCCATGCACTCACTGGGAGAGGCATGCAGGGAGGAAGTGATTCACAGTATGATTAACAAGTAGTGTTAAGGTTTGTATTGTCAGAATAATGTACTGTCAAAATAATGCACTGTCAACAAGCCTGGCTAGATAGGTAATGTGAGCTATCATTGATTGTTCTCCTAAAGGTCCTCTCAAGAATGCAGGTTGATAGTGGTGGTCTGGGTGCTGAATATTGACACAGTGTCATCATCTCTCAGTTCACAAAAGTACACGTGTCTTGGAACTGTGGACATTTGAGAAGTGATAGATATATATCCCATTAGTGAAAGTTAGACTTCCTTTTTTACATTGCAGCCATTAATTTACTATTACAATTTGTGTTTAATATTATGACTTGTGTTTGGTAATTTGCATGAAGGCAGAATCATTAGAACTTCATCACTGATACACACCCAACGAAGAATGCTTAGCTGATTTTAAAAATTAAATCATAGGCCAAAAAAATCTGTTCTTTCTTCCACATTTGGTTTTGTGAATAACCAAGATTCCTGTCCACTGCTTCGGAAAATTCTGCTAGTAGCATGATGGAATTGGCATGATACAGTAGGGTCACTTTCTGGGGCTGTAAATAGCAATAAAGGACTTGACTGGCTCTCTGATTCAATGGAAGTTATTTTCCCTGTTTTTAAGTGTAGAGAGTGAAATGGGTAAATGCACTTAATGCATTTTCCTCCCCCTATTTGGAGGATCTTAAGCTTTAGAAATGCTTTAATGTTTCACAATTCTTTGACTTCTCTTCATTTAAGAGAGCCCTCCCACTGCCTATAGAAGCTGCCTATAAGTGGCTTTTTCAGATCATTTATGTATGTGTGAACATAAATAGACGCCTGCACCTTTTACATGGGTAGTGAAACTATAGGAAAAAAAATTACAGTTATCTTGGGTGACTTCATACACACCACTTCTGTATGTAAGGGACAGGAGCCTGAGAGCAATGGAAAATTGCTTTCCCTTGTTCTGTTGTGCTATTATGTTTTTTTCCTGTGCACAGTGAGTATACCCTACAGGATTCAGGATCCTTACATAAGGAGGGAAGAGTCTTTATCCACAGCAAGTATCTTCTGATTTCATCCGATAAGTGAACATTATGTTTTTAGCTGGGGGCGGGGGGTGGAAACGGGAGGGGAGAGCATGAAATGATTCCAAGTTGAAATTAACTTTTTGATATTGTAGGAGAGGAAAAGGCAAAATTTCCAGCTTATTTAGAAAGTTCGTGATCAAGTGTGGCATTTGAAGGCTGCAAATGACTAGTAGTCATTTTGTAATTTTTTCCTCCTTTTTACTACTGTGAGCAGTACCATGAAGACTTAAGGTGACTAGTTTTACAGCACTGCAGCTGGACCCTTATGGATTCATTGAAATCCTGTAGCAATCAAAACTAAGGACTGAGGTAGCTGTAGAGTGCTACATTATGTTGACTGAAGTCTACCAGGTGGTAGTTAAGTGCAGAGGTTATTTTTTAAAAGTTAGACATTCTATTAAGATTACAGTATTTTAACAGTTTCTTAAGAAAAATATGCAAAATCTACATTGTTTTGACTGTTATAATGCTGATGGTAGAATGCAATTTTCTAAATTTTAAAATGTATATTGTTTTCAAGAATATACATTTTCTTATGCACTGTATTCTGAAGAAATGTTGGTACCAGTTGGTTTGTTAGATTCTGCTGTGACTTCAGTCTGAATTCTCACAGCCTTGTGCTACCATCAAATGCATCTAACTTCTTCTTTCTGTTGGGATCCATGTCTTATTGCAAGTTTATTTCTCATTTAGATACTTGGTGAGGTAACTTTTAGCTCTTTGGGGTAACATAAATAATTGAAGATTTTAGGCCTTGTGTTACTGGGCAGGTTTTTCAGCCTTAAATCTTCGATTATAGTTTTGCTTTTATTTAAACGTTCGGTATCTTCAGGACTCAACACTTCAGTCCATGCATAGTGCCATATCCAGAGGTAATACATTTGTTTGTTGCTTTGACTCCTAAGTCAAAGCAATTCTCCTTGCAAGAATTATGCTCGTACTCCCTTCTGAAGTATTTAAATTTAATTTTTAGTGTCTCTGGGTTACTGCTTTTCTAAGTGCAGTAACCTGAGGTATGATTTTAGGTAGGTGATGTACTTGCATTTTAAGTGTTTAGATGCATTTTTCAAAATGGCATGCTGTGCAAGGGCAGTCTGTGTAATGGATCAGTTCTGGTCACCCAGCTTAGTGTTTGCGTTGCTCTTGGTATGAGAGGGATGAGTTTGGAATTATTTTACATTAGCTTCTAAAAATACTGACAGGCTAAGCTTTTTGTTTACCCTGAAAGAAATATGCCTTTGGATGCTGATTCCACATTTACAGTAACTTATGATCAGTTAATTGTTTTTAATCCACAACACAATCAGCACAAATACGACATTATCCAAAATTAGTAAGGATGGCACATGGAGCTAGGCCAAGTGCCTTATGGGCATATCTGTTACAATTGCCTTTATTGCTTGTATTTGTGGTTTCTTCTGGCTGGAGACTTTGACTGATACTTGTTTATTCACACTTATTGTCTGTTGATTTTCCTTCATTCTGTCACCATTCACATTTTAATTTTTTCTTTTGCCTTTGCTTGCTAGGAAAGATAAAGGAGTATTAGAAAGGTATAATGCTTAGAGAAATCTAATGAAAATGCTTTCTGTATTTTGAGTCACAGGGAGTCACACCTCTAACACTCAGCTGAGTCTATGAAATATTTTTGTCAGACTCAAGACCTGCTTTATTTATCTTTTGAAGAAGAGATATTGGTATTATATCACCCTTAAAGGAAAGAATCATTCCATTGCTTTGAATTTTTATGTATCCTTCAGATGGGATACAGAAGATTAATAGTGACTTGAAAAATATGCTTGTAAGGAACCTGTGCTAAAATCACTCTGTTCAGTTTAGGAACCCTTTTTGCTGCTGCACATTGTACGAAAACAAAGTGGTGAAATAAAGCAATTGGAAAAAAACTCATTATGTCAGTGACTTCTGATTTTTATGTTTAAAAACAGTGTGCTAAATTTTGTGTGTTTAGGTGCATGTTTTAGTCCATTTGCTTTTTGCATGTCAGAGGAAACTTTAAGAAACTGATCCCTTAAGACTTGAAATGAGTTTAATTTAGGTATTTGCACTTCTTAAAGGCATTTGATTTAGAATATTCAACTTGATGAGTACAAAATTTGATTAATTTCTCTATGAACAGCACAGTATCTGCTGCTCTGAAAAGTAAAGCCCACACAACTTTAATAATGCAGTGTGTCAGATTTACTTTGCGTTTCTGTGCATGACAAAAGCAGAGACAATACACTTTTCTGATTCCACATCTGAAGCATAAATGGAGTTACATTTAACGCGTTTAACTATAGGTGTTTAGTCATAAAACTTCTGCAGTTGAAAGGGAAATAACATCATCATTTAATTCGTTTGTCATGTTACATCATCCTTCGTGATTTAAGTTTTCAGCTGGTGTGTGCTGTGCCTACTCACTAGTTAACTATGAGTAGTTTATGTTAGTTGGTATAAAGTTGGTGAGACACTTTAATTTTCCCGAGCAGTGAAGAGGCTGAATTGTCAAGTACTGCAGATCTGCTGCTCTAGACTTCCTAAACTCTCTTTTTTTTTTTTTTGGCTCATTGGAGTTGCTTGGGTATTTTAATTATGAAGCTTTGAAAGTATCTTGGATGACACAGAATTTTGTATTTAGATTAGACAGTTTTAAATATTTGTATATGATACTGTCTGGTGTAAAGACTGGATGGATTGTTTATTACGTGAAATAGCATCCAAACCTTTCCTATGTTGGTATGCGTATGAAACCAGTGTCAAGTCAAGTGCAGCAGACAGGCTGCTATACCAGCATTCTGGGTGGTGGTGTTGTGTGATTGTGTGTCATAAATTATGCAAAGCTTAGGGGAAGTGACAAAATAAATATATATTTTTTAAAAGGGGGGGAGGGCGTGGGGGTGACATGGGAAAATTAAGCTATAATTGGTGACTCAGTGTCAGTGCTTCTCAGTGCTACATTTCCCAGTGCTCACTAAGATGAGCAAGTTGTTGGGAATATAGTGGAATGGAATTTTAATACTAAAGGAAGTAGAAGGTTCTGAAGAACTGTAGGGTCGAGTAGAGGGTCTGTAAATGTCTGAACTATATTTTAAAGGTTTCCATTCGTGGTTCACGTTTTTCTCCATTAATGTAATTAGTTTGTATCTAGGTCATCTTATTGTAAGATGGTCACTTTGGGAAAGAACTTGTCTTAATTGAGAGAAGGTGAAGGCCGACTGTGAGTTTAGTAACTCACCTGTGAAAGAAGAACCCCCTGCAATCATTACCTGATTTGGTTTGCAGAATATTCTGCCATATGTAGGGTGTTGGGGGGGGGGTTATTTTTTTTTTCCTACTGTGCCTTTTTTTTACATGTACATGATCTTTTCTTTTGCTTTCAGGTCTTGAGTGTAAACTTACATCAGTTCTAAAAATGGGAAGAATTTTTCTGGATCACATCGGTGGCACTCGCCTGTTCTCCTGTGCAAACTGCGACACGATTCTGACCAACCGCTCCGAACTCATCTCCACTCGTTTCACCGGCGCCACAGGAAGAGCCTTTCTTTTTAACAAGGTTGGTAAGAAGCTGAGGAGGAGCTGCCATTTACTTCTGAAAAATGAGTTTGTGGGATGTCAGTGTCATCAGAGAAGCCAAAAACTTCTTGGCTAAAGTGTTGTGTAATTACTATTTTAATTTCTTTAATTTTTATTTTGTTCTATTCAACTGTCTTTGAAGTCAAGGGAGACATTTACTATTGATGATAAACTATCTAAATTAGTTTATCTGCAATATTGAAAGACTGTAAAGAGGATTGTGTATGTGGAGGCATCATGCCAAAATGTATAGAGTTTTAACTTTGGAAACTTTTGTAATGTGAACCTCAAATTCACTCTGAAAGTATCTTGTGTCTATCAGAAAGTTTCAAAGGCATTTGTACTTTTACTTAGTTAAAAAAAAAGTCTAAAAACTATTCTATTTAACTTCTAGAATGCATTTAAGCTAACAGTATTCTGACAACTAATGTGAACCACAGTCTCTTTTACAGGCAGTAATAGTGTTTTTTAGTTTAATACATTTTTAATTGATCAAATTCAACAGATTAAAATACGCAAGTCATAACTTTTGAGTGAATTGTAATATTTATTTATTAGCCCTTCCATATAGACTTGTCCATCAGGCTCCCTGAAAAAATTGTTATTGTCCTTTGCTTTCTTGCAAAGTTCCTGGTCATATAATCATTGGTGTATTGTGGTTTTGTTTTTTTTCTTGAAAGCCATTTAGCCATGGGCAGGGTTGAGAGAGGTGTCAGTAATGTCTTTGCTTAGCTGTGCTTGGCCCTGGGATTTCTGATATGCTGAATCCTGTCAGTAGCACTTACATGTAAGCGTTAGGCTGCATAGCGAGAAAAGAGCTGTGGATCTGTTTTCTTTCTCATTCAGTAAGCACTGCATCCAAGAGTTCAGATTTTTCTGGTGTTAGATATTGGGGTTTAATCACAGAAGTTTGACTTTTGCATTTCTGCAGTCAGAGCCTTACATCTGAAGCAGAGAGAACAAGCACAGGCAGGTGGAAAGCTGAGAAGGCAGTGCAGTCCCCTCTTTTAGAATACTATCTCATATCAGCAGTTTGGATATAGTTCTGACATCAACTTTTCAAGAAATCCTGGGTTTGTGGTGTTGCTGCCTAATCTTTTAAACAGCTGATATATTCAAAAAAAGGTGCCCGTTTCATGCCTGTGTTTTCAACCACTGAGCCTTGCTTTTGCTTAGATAATTATTTCAAAAGCACCCCAAGATTTTTAAAGAAGTACCTCTTTTAATATTTGGTTCTGAGTTCTGGGAATGAGTGATCACATCAGCTGCTAGAAATGGGTTAGGTATGCTACAACTGGATTAATATAAACTAGTTTACAAGCTATTCACTAGGAGTTTCTCACACAAACTTGAACAGTCCTCTGCCCTTTTGTATGTCTTGTCATAGCATTTCATGTCTCTCAGTTAAACAGTGAGGGTTATACATCCCTGTGAAGCATATCTTCATAGTGTTATTTTCTCAAGAAAGAGATTTTCAAGGGCTGTTGACTTACATCACTGCAGTTTTCAGTTCACATGCAGTGCCACAGGCTCTCTGCTTTTAAAATGTTGATTGTCATTTACGGAGCTTTGCCTTGGGCAGACTAATCCTTTCTGTTCCCTGTCCCCTGTGTGTTTGTATCAGGTGGTAAATCTGCAATACAGTGAAGTTCAGGATCGGGTCATGCTCACTGGCCGCCACATGGTTCGAGACGTGAGCTGCAAGAACTGCAACAGCAAACTGGGTTGGATCTATGAATTTGCCACTGAAGACAGCCAGCGCTACAAGGAGGGCCGTGTCATCCTGGAAAGAGCATTGGTCCGGGAGAGCGAAGGATTTGAGGAGCATGTTCCATCTGACAATTCCTGAAGAGACCTGAGTCTCTTCTCAGGTTCTCTTCAATTGAAACTCAAGTATAATAAAATCAACAAAAAAATCTGCTTACATACACTGTCACCTTAGCATCAGAGTCGGATTCATGGACTACAGAGTGGGAAAGATTGTGAGAGTATTTCAGATGGAACCTTCCTTTCTTTATTCCATTTATATTTTACTTTCCCTCCAGCAACTGTTTGTAAAACGAATGTTGTGCAGATGCTGTAACTTTTTCTCTCTTTCATTTACATCTGTTAGATTTGAGATTGTATCTACAGATACAGTGGGCTAAAAGGAAAATATTTGGGGGATTTGTCTTTTGTTAGAGAGAAATTCAGTGAGTTTTTTTTTTAGTTTGCACAAACTGATGTCAGCATCGAATTATTTTAAAACTTCAGATTTTTTTAAAAAAGTATATTCCAATTTTTGGCTTAAGTTTTTAGTTAGGTTTTTTTGGGTTTTTTACCCAGTCTTTTCAACTGGTTTGCTAGCTAAAGTAAAGAGATCCGAATTTGTGCTGAGTGCTAAAGGTTCAGTGTTGGTACGGCTTGGGCTGGCCCGTGTGCCATATTCTTGTTGAGGTTGATTGGTAGCACAGAGCCCATTATTTCTTGTCATTCTTGACCCAAAGATGTCTCCATTCCTCGTTTATTTGTGAAGTCCCATTCACCATGTAAACTGGTGTTGATTGGAAACCATTCTTGAAATAGGGCAAAACTGCTTGGCTTTTTTTAACTTTAACTGATGTAACTTATGAGCATAGTAATAATATAAAATAATAGCTGTCTGTTTAGTCTTGCGTTGCTTACAAATCCAGCTGTGTTTGTAATGATAGGGATCCACTGAGAAACTACTGTTTCAGTAGGGATTTTTTTTTTTTTCGTTTTCTCTACTAATCTTATTAAGTAGACAGGGAATTGCAAATCTTAATTCTTCTTCAAGTAGCTTTCTTTAAACCCAGAACTTCCTATGTTAAACACAGCTGCTGTGTAAAAGGAGAAGATTGCCAGCACGTTTGTTCATGCCTAGAGTTATGCAATCCGCATCTCTTGAAAAGATTAACTTAAACAGCTTGTTTTCAAATGCTGCTTCTGGTGTTGAAACCTTTATCTTTCAACTTTGTTGAACCTTTTCGTTGTGTTGTTACATTTTTATCTTTCTGGGCAGCAGTACGTGTCAGCCTGGTAGTAACTAGTGACTTGGATTCCTGCTTTGTTCTTGTAGAGGTCAGCTCTGTTTAAAACAGTGATCTTGCTTGCCTTTTTAGCAAAAATGCTCTTCAGTAACTTAACTCAAGGGTGCCCAAACACTTTCTTTGTGTCTTAAGCCATAAGTTAAGATCTCAAGGGCTGAAATTTATTTGAATGTTAGATATGTATGATTTCTTATCCAAGATACAAGTTAGTTGTGTTTTTTTTCTTATTGGATAAGTTGTGGTCAACATGAAATAAGTTACCCACAGACGTAGAAAAAGGAGGGGGGCAAACCCCACCCAACCAAACAAGTCTGGGCTCTGACATTTCAGAATAACTTTTCTTCCCTAGCCACTGCTCCATATCAGAAACTAAAATGGGGAGGGTGACTATGCAGAGTATTTTTCTTAATTTTTTAGTTGCCAAGTGGCAATTTGGACACCCCTGACTTGAATCTACTGCCTCTTTCATGTAAAAGTAGCTTTATTATAGAATTGTCACATAGAAAGAAAAGAGTAGATCACATACCAGAGCTGTGCTTGAATCAAGCTGCTTAAACAATAGTGTACTTGTGCCTCAAATGAATCAGTTTTTGCACTGAGTACAGTAGTACCCCATTATCTTGTACTCCTGTCCTTCACAGACCCTAAAAGCGCCATTAGCATGGTTCTCTGCAGTACTTTTCTTGTACTTCTGACATTACAGTACAATAAAGTATGTTTTGTCCTGAACTGATCTTTGCTGTTCTTTTAGAGTTATTTTCATAGAGTCTGTCTGCCGAATGACATAACCCATCTTTCATTCCCTGGGTTGAGTTTCCGCAGCACAGTGACAAGCTGTTGATGAGCATTCCTCTCTGTATAGGTGGCAAAAGAGTGTTCTGTTTGTTTTGGAAGGTGCCAAGTAGAGCTTCGTGCCACTTGGACACTCCAAAGCATTTTACTGCTGTTAAAGAGAAAATTAAAACAGGAAATGTCTCATTTAATGGAGTTCTGGGTGCTAAATGTCTTTCCCTGTCTTTGAAAAGACAAAAGAGCTAAGCGAAAATCCACTTTCTGCAAGAAACTTGAAATTTTGGCTTCTGAAATGACTTGGGAATTGATGAATTGGAAATTGTATATCTGGAGTTCTGTGACCTTTTTCCTTTAAGCTCAAATGTTAGGCAGAAGCTTGCTAGCAGCTGATCAACTTCTAAGTGTGTAGGTGAAGAGTAAGGTGAAAATCATTCTGTTGATGTAATGGGGCCTGGGGAGCTTGTTCTAACTTATATTAATATATCTTCATTTTGGTAAAAGTGTAAGATGTTAAAGATTACTTTTCACATAGTCTTTGATTTGGAAAACACATTTGAGGTGAATTCATTAAAAGCCCATGAGCAAGTCCACGGAACCTTTAAAACAGTTAGACTTTGGATTGCTGTTTTAGCTTAAATGCTGTTCCCTCCTGTATCACTTTAATGTCTCTGGGTGAGTTTAGCCTCATATATTTTGAGTGCTCCTCCTGTGTGTGTGAATACAGATAACTTATCTGTGGGGAACAAGGCAATTGGTTACAGTACATCTGGCATCAGAGGAGACATCGCTATTTGGCATTAACTGCAGTTTTGTAGTGGTGCAGTAGCTTGGGATTCTCAAACAGGGCTGGCACAGCAAAATGTGCCACTGCAGCGATCTTGTGCCTGGCATGGGATGGTGTGCCTGTGCTGCCCAAGGTAGAGAAGGTAGCAAGGAAATTACACTGCACAGCGGAGTGCAGTGGTTCATAGAGACCTCAGAATTTCTGCTCTTAGGCTGCAGCTTGGGTTAGCAGTGGTGCTGTGACTTTTGCCCAAGTCTTTAGCTGGATTAGAGTTTACATCACCCACACTATGATCTCATCCTGTAGGTGTACCCAAAATTGAAATAGTTCATTAAAGCTCACTGCCACTTCAGCAAAACACAGCTTTGGGAAGAGTAAAACATTGGATAGTGTGTGTGTGCAGTGAAAAAATATTTTACTTACACTTTCCAGGGATGTTCAAAAGAACTTTTGAGACAACATTTGTATCTTGTGGCTCTTTTGGAAAACGTGGTGTTACCTGTGGCTCTGGGGTTGTCTGTGGTCAGCTCACACAGGTTTATTCTTACAGGGCAAGTTTGTCTCTAATAGATGTCTGTCAGAACTATGGGAAATACAGTCAGCAGATCGTCACTGGATGAACAGGTAAAGCTGCAGTTGAGGACACAATTTCCAAGTATAAGGAAGAGGTGACTGGGAAAGTTATGGCATTGATGTGGGAGGAGGCTAGCTGCTTGATAAACCACATTTTTAGAAGAGAAACATAAGTTGTGATGCTGCAGTACCATTCTGCAAAAGCCAGAAATAGTGTGCTGTGTTTCCTTCTTCGGCCTGCCTTCACTCAGAATAATAATAAATTTCTTGAAAATCCAGTGAAGCTTGCTTTCTTGTGGATCTTGAGGGCTTTGCAGCCTCCCTCATGCCTGACAGGGATGAAATGCTTCAGTCTTTTTAGTTTGCTTGGGGCACTGATAAGAATCGCTCTCCAATCCTGTTTATGCAGACCTTTAAAGAACTAAGCAATTTTGAGGCCCCTCTCTTCATAAACTGGAGTTAAAATTGCCCAATAACTTCAAAAGATTGCTTTGAGTTGTGAGGAGAAGTATGACCTAGTTGATAATGTATGTCCCTGTGCAAGCCTTTTTCTTCTTTCAGGAAATCTGAAATATGGCCAAAGAAAATGAGCTCCTGTCTGTCTCATTATGTGTTGCGTGGCAAAGGCGAGCTGCTGCTGAGCCTTGTTTTTACAGTGTGGAGCTATTCCTGGTCTCACAGTTATTTCCTTCACCTCCTCTGATATGAGGATTTCTGGTACATTTCTGGAAAGTATAAGGGGAGAAATCTCACGTTTCCCTCCTGGCCTTTTGTTAGTTTACTGATAGTGTTGCTCTTAGTTGAATGGATTTCTGTGATGCCAGTGAAACTGCTGGTAGTCTAATGCCAGCCTTTCACTAGGTAAGGGCTTTTCTGGCAGAGTATTAGTGACTTTATCATCTCTCATGCTCGAGTCTAGGCAGAGGTTGTTTGGGAATGATGCCTGACTGAACATCCTGCTCTGGGCAGAGGTGATGTGAAGGAAGACCTCCTCCTCCCTGTTCACAGGTCACTTCTATTGCTGTGCTGTGTCTGTTTCCATCTGATGCTACTGTAGGTGTGATCTTAAATTTGTGTTGCAGGTCCTCCTTTTAGAAAGGAGGTGACTGAGTCTGTGCCTCTTAAACATGGCATTTCTCTCTGAAGGACCTGAAATACCTACAGTTTGGCACAGACTGCTCTGTGTGCTGCTGGAAGAGGTGACTCTGTTCCTGTTTGACTTTTTCATACAAAAGTAAAGCTTGGTGCTTGTCTGAGAAACGGCCAGTTTTCTGTAATGGAACTCAAGATGTGGAGGAGAAATCCAGGTAAATGAAGAAGGAAAACATGTGTGTGTGTGTGTGTGTGTGTAATTCAAGTCTTAACCAAACCAGACAAAGTCACTCCAAAGCAGCAGAGGTGGGAGAAATTCTAGAGGTAAGTTTGCACCTTTTCTTTATGCCTTGTGTGGGTTCAGGGAAAGTGGAAATCACTTGGACATTGTAGAGGATCTGAGGTCCCTGATAAACAGAGGAAGAGACCATATGTAAGCACTTCTGTTTCTTTGAGCAACCTAATTGAATGTCCTTGCTGTAGAACACTGATAATGGGAAGTGCACAACAAGAGCTAACTTTGGTACAGGCTCTGTGTAGTGTTTGGATGAAGGCAGCTAGAAAGTATTTGTCCTTCAAAGTAGGCTCTGTTTTTGTTCTCATTATCTGAGGCATTTAATACCATCAGAAACTTGCTTTTCTTATACAAGTAAAAACAGGAGAAAGAACAAAAGACTATGGCAATAATTTGCATTTCCTAAGAATAAAGGGTGGGTGGGAGAGAGAAGGGTGTTCAGACCTTACATTTTGGCTCTGCCCATGAGAGGGATGTTGGCTTGCCTGACATCAAGATCCAGTGTTGTTTCCCTCTAGGACTTGGGAGCGTTTAGATACGGAATTTTGCTTTGTCCTTTTGTAAGCAGTGGATTTGACAGTTGTAAACATTTACAGGTGTTTGTAACGGTAAGTTTATTGAATTACAACAGACTGCATGCCGTAGTTGTTTGCAGACTAATGGCAGATGTTGCAACAGATGTAATTAGTGAAATAGGGAGACCCCTTTTCTATGAGGGGAACACAAGCAGAATGGCTCATACAAGGGTGCTTAGCCAAAAAACTGCCCAGTGGCTTTCAAATGTCCTTATGGACAACAATCCTCTCTTCTTGAACAGACTGAGAACTAATGTTCCAAGCATAACTATATGGCGTGTACAGAAGGAAGAAGAGGACGTTTATTATTTTTCAGAGGTAGATCTTTGCACGTGTGCAGTGTCAAAAAGGTGGGATGCTCTAAGTTTGGTGGTGAGAACAGAGTGCAGAAAAAGCCTCTGTGGCTATTCTGCTGTAGGTATTTGGCCAGCAGATCTTTCTCCCCACTCTACCTATTTTTATTGTCTTTAGTGTGGCCTAGAAATGCACGTGCAGCTGTTGTCTAGTTGACATGGTGCAGATGCCCCTGCTGTCAACTAGAGGAAGTTGCTTTGGCTTCCTTAGGGCAATCTTTCTGCTTTAGGGATTAGGGGAAAAGTAAAACCTCCTCTAGCTCAGTCAGCACCCACAGATGTATGTAGTGAAATGCATGCAAAAAAACCCCATAACTGCATGAATCTCTAGTGATGGCTGCACCTTCCCTACAGAATTAGTGCAGCTTAAGGATTTGGGGAAGTGCCTGCTTTTGGCAACAATCAGACGGTCACTTTTGGTATCACTATACCAGTACAATGGGTTAGTCGCTGCAGCTCAGAGGGATCGATGAATTGCCTATTCCATGTCTCCCTGCTGAGGAGGGATTAGCTTAGTGATATACTCAATGAGGCTGCATTCTTAGGATGAAGTTTCTCAGTGTGATTTCTTATTGTAGCCAAAAGTACATTAGAGATACGATTTAGGTCACAGAAGTAGAACACTTGGAAAATGCCAGATTTCCAATGGATTGAGTAGCACGTGGTTATCCTGTCCCTGCAGGCATGCTGCCTGGGGATGTGAAAATGGCATGTGGTCACAAGAGCAAGGATGGCACCATCATCACCCTTCTATAAGGTATGCACTGAATGTGTAGCTACAGCCTCCGTCCCACTGTTCCTAACTCTGAACTGTTGGACTTCTCAATAATTTTGTTTCTAAAGGTTATTTGGATATGAACTTCCTGATGTGCATTTAAGTGGCAAAAGCGAAAGAAACTGAGATTAAGCAGTTGTAATTGCTGGCTTCTTCGTGACTGGGATTTGAACTGGGAAGCCCATTTAGTGCAGTAGCCATTACTACTTAAACTCAAGGGCTGACTGCTACTTAACCAGCAGCTGGAGGAAGCTTTGCAGTGAAGAAGGCTAAGCAGATGTCAGAGGAAGGCTTTAGAACTTTTCATTTCATGTAAAGTCTCAGTATGGGACAGAGAACTTTTTTTTTTCAGTTTGTTTGCTGCTTCTGGTTGGGATGAGGGGGTTGGGGTTTCTTGGTTTTGGTTGGGCTTTTTATTTGTCCCCTCCTGATACCTGGAGTTGATGACTTTCCTGCTCCATGTAGGACATCGGAGGAAGAGATGGGAAGATGAAAATTATGCTATATTTCCTATCCAGACTGCTTAACCTACTCTCTTACTTCCAGCCTCCTGAGCTTGGGAAGGTTCTTGCTCCATGCATGTTCCCTGTCAAGGAGAGAATTGCACCACGACTCACTTGCCACATTTCTGGGAAAGGGAGGAGGAGCTGCACATAGCTTCTTTCTATCTCACCCTGCAGGTAGGCTCAGGACTTCTGGAAACTTTGTCACCCTGTCAAAACAAACCTGAGGCACAGAAAACAACAGCTTTTAACACTCAAGTCCAGCGCAAATTTAGGACAAAAAATTCAGTGTTTGTAGGAAACTAAAAATAAACACAAAGCAATTTCACCCATAAAACTCACTTCAGCAGCCTTGGTATTTTTTATGTCAAAAGACTGAACGAGAAGTTGGTGGATGTTTGCCACAGGAGGTGAGGGTAAAGCAAAGGCAAAGGAGGATGCTCTGCCAGAGGTTTTGCTGTTGCTTGCTGGCAGTGTTGATACTTAGATATTGGCTCCAGAGGCCTTGGGGGAGGTGATACTCATCGCCGGCTCCTTTAGCTGTCTCCTTTCTTTCGCTCCCCTGTTCTCTGCAGCCCCACCGTGCTTCGTTCCTCCCACAAAGTCTCTGCTTTTGCTGCTCGTCACCTCCCCGCCCTCCCAATGGCTTCTCTCTCTCCTCCCTGCCCTGCTCCTCGCATCCCTTCTGGGTTTTCAGCAGGTGACCTTGTTCCTCCCAGCACGGCATCAGAGGCTGCGGTCCCCTGGTGCGGGGCTCAGCTCTGTGCTGCAGGCTCCTCCTCGCCCCGGCTGTGACAGCCCTGCTGGTGGCGTGGCCGGATGGTGAACCAGGGACACGGCGAGGCTGTTGCCGGTCTGATTCACCGGGCTGTCACGCAAACAGCACACGCAGCCTTGCCAGCAGATTGCTGGGGGTGATGAAAAGTGCAGACAGGGCCTGCTTGCACTGGCACTACCTCTGAAATCAGGTTTTTATCCCTGTCCCTCTGTGCTGCCAGGGAGGCATGAAGAACACAGGCACAGATGAAGGGAGCTTACTGCTCTCAGCTCCTGCTGTGGTGGTACTGATGCTCAGCAAAAACAGGCTCTGTTCATCTCTTCTGCATGGGAGTGGCTCCCAGTGTGGACCAGGAACTGAGGTGGAACATTAACACATCCCTCTGCAGACACACAAGCGATGGGCAAAAGTCATGTACTGGTGTGACAACCCTACCAAATTTCAAGGCACAGCTCCAAAGTATTGTGCCACAACTTTTTAAACAAAGTAATTGGTCACTTTGTTTTAAACAGGCAGAATCATATAAATCCCCCGAGCCTTGTTTTCAGAAACGCCTGTTTCTAGAAAAACTATATTAGAACATAATAACCTATCCTGAAGCAGACCTCCAGCATGGAAAACTTCGAGCCAACTCTTTAATGCTTTGTAAGCAAAATTACAGCCAACTGAAAAGAGCTGTGTGTTGGCAAGTGCCAAACAGCCTTAATTTAGGAGTAATTTTTTCTACAGACACTTCACCAGTAAAGAGAGCCCAGCTGCCAACAAGTGAATCAGTTTGGACAAGGGAATGGAAAACCACATTTTTGCCTTTCATTTGCTATACTTTGATATCTCCCTTCAGGATGCATGCATACATACATCTGTTTTTTCTTGGTTGAATGAAATCTAGCAGAGGCACATGTTTTTGTCCATCTTTTAACACTGTAAAATTAAGTGCTCACAGTATTGCCTTAGAAATGGCTTAGTTCAGTGACCTTTTCAAGCCCTGATTAGCTGCCAAATAATCAGTGTTTGAAAGACTCTGGACCTGATTCTTCTCTCCTTTACACTGTTTTTTTTTCTCTTGATATCAGCTGACTTCATTGGCACTACTAATTCCCTACAGGCTTGGTATAGGTAGAAAAAAGAAAATATATAGTTCCGTATATATGAATATGTATATATCTATAGAGAGGAGTTATATAGCATAGAAGTGAAATCATAGTGACTGATGGGTTTTTGTTTTACTTGACACTGTGCACATGTGCTGAGATTCCCAGTCTCCTGAAGCATCCTTGTAAGCACCTTTTCTCTAAAGAATACCTTCTTTATAACTGCAGATGTTGTTTAGAGTTTTGTGTGACTTTTCTGTTGCTTGTATATTTTCCTGTCAGCATCAGGTAGAAGATCAGACTGAATTACTTGTTATAAAAACACTAAAACGCTTCTTTTCTTTTTGTGGGCAGTACAAAATATGATCCTAGTTTGAGGTCCAAGAACTGGCAACTCAAATGAAATGCTCTAACCACTCACAGCTTAGGCTTTATACTGTAGCATTAAATGGAAAGCAGTGTCCTTTCCTACTATCCAGCTTAGTGACAGATGTGATCAGTTTTGGAATGACTGTAGCAAATCATTGCAGTTTGCCACACTGGGTGCCACAGGCTACATGTTTATATTTGACAAGAGAGAATGATATTGCCCAGCATTTTTATATAAGGTTTTAACCCAAAGACTTCAAGGCCTTCTTAAGAGAAAAAGCTGAGAATAACTACTCACATTTGTGTATGGATGCTCAGAGACTTCAGATGATTAACCCAGAATCTACACTACAGTTCTAAGGTCTTATGGACTCTGGGACTGCATTGACTCTGAGTTAACATCTTTATCCATCAGCATTGGATTGCTGGCCTGTGGTGGCAGGAAATGCTGCTTGGTGAAGGCGTGCTGGGGATGCACAACCTGAGGGTAGCAGTAAGGTTATATTATTCCAAATATTAACTCATGGCAAGGCTTAGACTGGTGCTGAATTAAAATGACAGCAAACAATGAAATGGTGTAATTTTTCAGTCACCTTTCAGAGTGATTCGCTTTAAGTCCTTTTAGATAACTAAATCTGGTGGTGTGCCATCTTAATTTCTTCCCTGCCTTTACTCCTGTCTTTTGTCTCCATCTGTTCATGACAAGCTGAACGCTTCTTATTGTGACATCTTTCCAAACCACCACCCTTTTTCTTGAAGACCTCTTGCTCACTGTTCTCCCACCTACTCTGACTTTCTCCAAAACCCCATCATGTACTTTATTTTCTTGACCTTGGCTGATCTCTGCATCCTCTTTCTACTTCACCAAAAATATATTATTTCTTATTAGATCAAGTAGTGTTCAGAGCTCGTACTGGCTCCTTTTTTTTCTAGCTAGGATTGGTGTGAAATGTGCCAGAGACTCAAACAAGGGGCCTCAACAGGCATTCTGCCTTTCTGTATTGAAACTGATCCTGGAAGTCTTTAAGATTAATGAAGGATCCTTTCCATTGCTCCCTCAACAAATGCAGTACTTCTGACTAGGCTGCTGCCTCTATGCTTTGATTGTATCTGTTAACCATTCATGGCTTACCTTTAATAAAATCTCAGGCTGCCCTAGCTGCAGCTGGTGGGGTGTGATAGAGGTGACAAAATTAATTTACATGGAGGGGAAGCAAGCAGTGACAGGGACCCTTGCATAGAGATACCATTATTTTCCTCCCTCAGCCTAAGAAACAGAACAAAAGAGAATGCTGCAGCTGGGCACTGCAGTGTGTATCATAGACGGTGGATTGCCTGCATACTCCTTTTGATACTTTTTTTTATAAAGGAGTATTTTGTGCTCCTCTGATACTTGATGTGGCCAGATCTCAGGGAGGAATGTCAGCCACTGTCAAACCTCTACTACATATGTTACTTCATTTGTGTGTGGATAAATCCAGCTTCTCTGAAAAACACCAGTGTTCCACACATCAGTTCTATTTTAAAAATTCCTGCTTTTAAGAAAATGCTGTTGTGTTCCCTTTCAACAGCATCCATGAGCTGACCCTCATGGGATGGTGTGAATCCAGGTCAGTGCCAACTCACCTTCTGGGAGCATCTACATCTCATTTTTCCCCCATCAGCTTTACAGTGAGATGTGCCCATTCTCATAGTCAGTGTTTGTGTTTGAGAAATGTTAGTGGCTGGGGATATACCACATGCCATTATCAACTCTGTATTTTAATGAAGAGCTATTTTCTGACAGCACAAGAGAGACTGTGGAAGTTTCAATATCTAGGAATTTTGGGGAGTGAAACGCAAAGCAGAATTTGGCAGCTGGCAAATTATTTATTATCTGGGAGCAAAAGAAGAGTGGGCTGGACTTTCACTGAATCACTGCAGCCTGGAGATGTGGTTCTGCCTGCTTTCTTAGCCTTTGACAAATCTCCTCTGCCTACCTTTTATCTGAGAGGGTTGAGCCTCATGCCCTTGCTGTGGAAAGCCTTTCTCTGAAGAGTGTACTTGGGCTGCAAGACAAACATATGTCCTTGAAACATTTCCTCTGAAAATTCTCATTTTATTTTCCCGGTTGGTCAAAGCTGCTAACAAAGATATTTTTATTTATCCACACAGAATAACTTCAGGGAACCTTTCCAAGCAGGCTGCAGTTGCAATTTGTGATTAAAGAATTCCTGCTCATCCTGAACTAAAGGTTCTTGGGATTGGAGAGGGAATCTCTGTTTGTGACTGATTTGAGGGATATATAATGTCTGACTATAATTTTCAGGGCAAAATACATCTGTGTCACTTCAAGTTCTAAGGCCAGATCCCAAGTTCATATTTGTTTCCTTCTGAAATAAAACTTGGGTCAGGTTCTTCCCAAAGCTATGCTTCAGCACTGTTTATTGCAACATCAAGCTTTGGGACAGACGGTGTTAGTCTCATGTTGGTTGAAGAAGTATTTCCAGGAAATCTAAAGTAACTTTATTTCCCCAGGGTTCTGCACTGAGAATGTCAGATTTGGAGTTTTCTAAGGCAGATGCCACCTTAAAATAGATCAGGAGAATTCCTATTGTTCAGGTGACATAATGAGGCTGAGATGCAAATGCAGAGGGAAGCAGTAGCTGGTATGTTTTGACTGATTTTTTTTTGCTTTTTCTGACATCTCTCTTTCTCTGTCTTTTTTTTTTTTTTTTTTTTTTTTAATTTAAATACATTCTGTGGGGGAGAATAAAGAAAGATCAGGGGCCAGCTTCTGGCTGGAGAATTGGGGATGTACAGCCTGCACAGAGGGTGAATATAATGCCTACATGACAGGAACCAATTTAGACATTTCCACCCTCTCTGCAGAGGGCTGCACTGCAGTATTAAACACTGGTGCTTCTTCAGATCCCCCTTCCCCCTTTCCCAAAGGAGGAGAGGAGGAACAAGCAGAAGTTAATAGCTGGTGGCCAATGCATTCACTGTAGATTCAAAAGCACTGAAGTCCTTGTCCCAAAACGTGTGGACAGGTTCTGATGTCCAGTACCAAGCCTGCCAATGCTCAAGAAGTGTTTGGACAATGCTTTTAGGCCCCTGGTGTGATTCCTGGAGTGGTTCTGTGCAGGGTCAGGAGCTGGACTCGATGATCCCTGTGGGTCACTTCCAACTCAGTATATCCTATGATTTTGTGATCTTTGCAGACCATAAGCATTGCACTGTGGGGAGAGAGAACTGCTCTAAGTATCACCTCAACCAAGAAACTCTGCTGAGGACTGCAAGAAAACATATTAGTCAAGCTTCATTGAACCCAGGACATCCTCACAGACTTAGTGAAACAGCATTTGCCAGTACTGGGCTAAATTTTCTTGCTGAAAGTCCTACTTGCATCAAGTGGAGTCAGAAGGACAGCAGCTGACACAGCCCTGGAAAGGAAGAGGCCTCAGACCTATGCCTGTTTCTGCTGCCAGCTTTCCCCTACAACCCCTTTTTCCTACCAGGTCATTTCACCTTTTGTCCTTCAGGTTACCCCCATCCTGTGTGAAATAACAGGGCTGAGAAAGCCCTAGAAGTTATGTGTCAAAAGCATTATTTTGTCAACTAAAGAAGCCATGGCAACATAAAGCTACAACGCGGTTTCCATCACAAGATTAGCTTGAGTCAGTTACTGCCTTTGAAACATCTGTGGTGAGGGCTAAAAGTAGACTTTCCTAACAGAATTGAAGGACACTGAAGGAGTCACAAAAAACATCCCAAAATAGGGTGAGGAAAAGAGGAATATCAGATAAGGGGGGGAGAGAGGGGAACAAAAGAGTGCAACAACAGTTACAAAATGCCTCGAGTTTCCCCTGCTTTTATTGTTGTTATTCTTTCTCAGACAGACCGATGAGTTTACTGGATATGTTGAATAGTGATACAGTGAATGGAATCACTGTTGAGACTCTTGTTGCTAAGATTCTTAATAATAACAATGTGCCTGAAAGGAATTACCTGCAGCTGCGAGGTTATGCCAGTGCTTACTTCTGTGGGGACTGGGAATTTGTAGGAGTCTTACCTGAGGATTTTAACCAGATGATTACCTGTCCCTATTTTGCCTTTATCCTGTGTTATGCTAACTTCTATCCTCCCTACATTCCTTCTTGTTCTAGGAATGCATCTATCTGGAGATTGGAAATGAGAGAATAAGATAACCAGTTGATATTTTACCTGTAGAAATGCAAACACATGTCCTGGAGGGGGAAAAAGTTGCTTCTCTATGAGAGAAGAATGAAACCTCTGAAACAGCTGAGATGTAGTGGGGAACATATTGGACATGACTGTCATGTGACAAGCAAAACAGGGCAGTTTGGGGTCTACCTGTATGAAGGCAGCCTACCCATGAACACATCACACTTGCTTGGATCTGTAAACTGCATGAAGGATTTTTAATAAAGAAACACATTTCTACAATGTTTTTCACTTGATTATCTCTGAGTGCTTTAGTGGGCTCAGGAGATGCTGGGGAACAATCGATGTAGAGCTGTTCTGTAAATCTTGCAGCATTTATTTCTATGGAAGTAATCTTTTCTTGCTCCCTTTTTTGTTCAGACATCAAAAGGAGAAGAAAAACAAGACAAAGGCAAAGGCTGAGGCTTAAACAAAATGTTTATCTCTATCATTTTTGCCAAATAAAAAAAAGAAAGGAAACAAACAGCATTGCATGTAAATAAATTTTCCCCCCCTTACTTACTTCCAGACACGCTTTCACTGGTTCACTGTAATTAGGCAGAAGGTACTGAAGTTATGTATATGTCAGACCTAACAGACAATATTGTGGTTCACTGGAATTGGACAGAAGGTACCGAAATGGTTTACATTTTAGATCTAACAGAAAATGTTTTAATTGTACCATTCTTTTTACAGATACTTTGATTTGTAAGGCTAGAAAATATGACTTCAGATTTTTTAGTCAAAGGCCACCTAAGATAATGATCAAGAACACTGGAAGAGAGTTACTGTTTCAAAGGGCAGATGTGCAGGGGTGTGTGAAACAATTGGTGCTTTTAAGATATGCCAGAAAGTCTAATCCCAAGGCCAGGAAGGCAACCCTGCACACAGAGGAATTTGGGTGATAAAAGAAAGCATCAACACAGATTGATGACTGCTGTAGTTAGGGTGTGCATTAAGGGGAGTTTAAGGCCCTCTAAGAGAAATAAAGGTTCTGTAGTGTTGATAGGAAATCTGAGGGATGGACTAACAAGCAAAGTACACTTAAGAAGGGGGAGAAGTTTATATGCAACCTTGAAGGAGGATGGGGAATGGCTGTGGCTCCTAAACACACGTGCCAGTGCTGTGACTGTGCTGTGCTTACTGAGCTTGTTATGTCTGGTGCCCACACACCGCTCATAGTAGGTGCTGCTGTTCCAGGGCTTGACGTGGAGAATCTGGGAACAGGTTTGCAGGGCTGCAGTGAGCGTCATCTGCTGTCACAGAGACAAGAGAGAGATATGGGTGCCTGCTAGCTCTGAAAATCAGGTTTTGCTGTTCTCAGACTAGCTGTTTTTGGAGATACTGACCTTGCCAGTTTTGGTGCCTTGTCCTAGTACAGGAGTGCTGGAGATGCTCCTGTGGAAAGGAAATTTCTTCTTCTTTTTGTAACTTCTTTCATTAAAATCTCCTCCACCCCCTTCTCCTCCCCTTCCCCCAAAATGTAGTCTGCTGTCTCCATAAGGAGTACCTGGCCTTTGCTGAGTCACCTCTCCATCCATCCCTGGGACATTAACCTATGATGCAGAGTTCACTGATGCAGAGCTCATGAAAATTGTGTGGTGGACCCTGCTTAAGAAGGTGTGTAACTGTCAATAGCCAAGGTCAAGCAAATCTTTTCAAATCCCTTTAATAGCAAAAAAACCAGGAACAGTCTCTGAGTGTGGCTGGGAGGGGATGGTTCACGGTGCTGCACTGGCTGCACCACGCAATGCTCCACCCCCGGGGGTGACTCTCCTGAGGGCTTGTGACAACAGCAGGGACTAAGCTGGCTTACAGTGGGAAGTCAGGAATTTTGTTAGAAAGTATTTATGCAGACGAGTATGATATGTGTGATTCAGCAGCTGTGTCTCAGTGTGAAGCCTGCATCACCCATCTTCCTGACGGATAAGTCCAGTGTGGAAGCTCCCCCTGCCTGCCCCCCCTTCACCATCATGCTGCCAGCAGCTAGCTCTCTGTTCCCATGTAACAGGCAGTCTCCCTGCACTCTTCATTGCAATGAACAACTTTTGGAGGACTGTGGAAGTAGAAATCCTAGAGTGTAAGTCGGTTTCCCAACTGAACCTTCACTCTGTGTCCTGAAACAGTAATCACTGTGTAACCTTCATGATAAACTAGTTCCTGCCTGAAGAAAGAATCCAGCCCTGTGTATGTAACAGATGTGTACAACTCGTACCCCTTATCTGTCTTTTGCATAGCATCTGTAAGGGAAAATAAACTTTCTGTGCACTCTGCAAACAGTGGTGTCAGCAGCAGAACCTGTTTCTCTCCTGTAGCTATCGTGAATAAATGGCTGCTCTTCTGACCTGACCCAGATTTGTACTCCAGTTATTCCCCGGTGGGATGGAGGAGCCAGCAGCTTGCACTGTGTTTGAACAACGTTTTGTACATCCTAAAATACACCTGAGATATGATGCTCTGTAGATGGGCCATTTTTGTTGGAGATGGGGCTTGTGCACATCATTGTTTTTGAGTACCTGTGAGGCTGTGCTTTGGAAATTTGGCATTTCACTGAATTACCTGAACTGTGAGGAGAGAGATCATTTAATTGTGGGAGTGGCAGCACTGCAGGGAAAGGCTGAGAAGGCCTGGGCTGGATGATGTAGCCTGGAAAGACAACAAAGAGTGGCACTTGACCAGACCCAGTTCTCTGAGGTTACCTTTGGATGCTCATCTTTCTCTGCATCATTATTCCATCTTAGAAAATACTTTCATGGGAGTCAAGATTGTTTCACCACTATTTTTGCCATTTATATGGGCTAGAGAAACACAGCTTGTATGAGAAGACAATTTATTGTTAGTCTACTTGAAAGGTTTACCAATGTGCTCAGAGAGTCCTTATCACTTACAGTGGTGCAAACAATGATAAATGATGTTATTTAGAATATTAGGCAGAAAGGGAATAAAATAAAATAAGAATCTTATACCAGGGTCAAAACTAGCACACAAAGAGCACTTCAGCTGCTGCAGCTTTCCCCAGGCTATGCTCACCCCTCCACTGTCCAGGCACCAGACTCAGAGGAGCTGTCTGTCGCCCAGGAGAAGGGGGAGGGCTGCAGATGTCGTGAACTCAAAAAGTCCTTTGCTCCAGCAGCACAGTGACAATGATGGGGGCACCTGCCTCTCCAGGATGGTGGGATTCTGCCTTCTCTTCTGCTAGAGTCCACCTGGGGCTGCTTCCACCCCATCTTTAAGGCTCCCCTTGCAGTGCTCCTCAGTCCCCAGAGCTGGGTGCATCTGGGCTGACCCTCCAGGCAGAGCTGTGCACACCTTGCAGAACTGCTCCTCGCCTTCCCTGCTGCTTGAGATTGATGTTTCCCAGCCCCAAGGTCGTGTTCTTCTGTTGATGCAGTGACTGCCCGTGAGGGAGTAGTTCATAGTGCCAGGGCTGTGGGTTCCCTGCATGTCCCAGCCAAAGCAAGGTTCACAAACCTCTCTCTCAGGTTTTTCAGCATTAGTACACAGCCTGTAGCCTGTTTCTGACAGTGGCCAGAGTTTCATGGGCTATAGGCATACAGACCCCTTCTGCCAGTCCACAGGAATGATCTGTCACACACGAGTCCAGCAAGGATATTGCAAACCCTCCCATGGCTCAAGGCTCCTCACCAGGACCGAGCAACTGATCTTCTTGGAGGCATTTGCCCTTTCCTACCTGGTCTTGCCTCGTGTGGATCTGAGGGTGGTCTGTAGCTCTTGGCTTTGGTGCACAGCTGCTACTTGGTTTATGGAATATTTTATTTTACAGCCTGGATAATTTGCACAATTAAGCAAACTTTTGCAATTCTCAGGATTACACTTCTAGACTTGACAGCCTAGTTAAAAATTTCAGCAGGTTATATAGTCCCAACAAGGAGGGATTTACGCCAAATATGATGGTCAGCATCTTTTATTGTGGTTGGAGTAAGAGCAACTTGCTCACTCTTGTCACATATTGCAAACCTTGCTTTGGTGGCTTGTTTTGCTGCCTGCAAGACTACAAAAGTTACAGGTGGATGCTATTATCTGTAACAACTGCTCAAAACACAACCCAAATGTTACTAGGCTTTGTCCAGCACACGGCTAAAAAGTTCATAGTAATTTTAGCGTCACTTCTAAAAGCATTGTGTAATTAAAATCATGCATTTAAATCAAAGTAAAGCATTGTGTAATTAAAATCATGCATTTAAATCAAAGTTACATTACATGCATGTGCAATATCAGACAACTTAAACATGCAGAGGTGATTTCTGGATGCTGGATATACACACAAAGAGAGCTGGATCCCATATAAGTGATTACAGAGCCACTGGAAATCAAAGGATAAATTTCACATTCACCTCTGGCTAAGCTCTGTTCTAAACTAATTGAAAACTGGTGTCTTTTTGTATGCAATTTACACGTGTAAGTGCCTCCTGTTTGCTGGTGTCCTTCCAGAGAGGCATCTGGGAGCACTCCACCTACTGGGCTGCTCGACATTACTGCTGTACAGCTCTCATCGCAGAAACCCTCCTGCTGCAAGTTTCTAAAATCACCTCATCATCTCCTCCACAGCAAAATAAAATTTTTCATCAGACCAACACATGATTATGTATCACACACGTGTGCAGCGATTTGTTATCCCCATCACCTTAGGACCTTTAGTTTTCTATCCATCCCAGAACCATCGATTAATTTGTACATAGGTGCCCTAAACTAAACTCAAAACTGTGCCATGCAGTTGTCCTAGCAAAGCTACACTAACAGTATACATTTTTAAAGTATAACTTACCCTGCTAGAAAATTCTACACTTAATTTGTTCATCTTTACTTTTCACAGCACTCAAAATACTATGTTTTTAACACAAATGCTATGTGTTTATGTGCTACGTATACAGACATTGTGTCATATGCTCGTGCTCTACTAATCAAGATCACTATAGCTAATAGGAAGTATGTCCATAATTATCAAAGGAAACAGGGTTTATCTTATTTGGAGATGGAGACACCTTCAAATTGGATCCATTTTTTTCCTTGTCACCAGAGTTTGTTAATTCTTTTCTCTTATTTGAACTTCAGCAACAGCAACTGTTCTATAAAAAAGAGATGATATTTTTCCACACACATATGATAATCAAGCACTAATAAAGGAAAGAAAGCACTAAGCAACATACAATTAATAATATCCAGAATTTGGAATTGTTACCTATTCTTCTGCTCTACCTATGGAAGACAAAACAGCAAAGATTGTTATGAATAGTTATCTTAGTTAACCAAGGTGGATCATTTACACCCATAGACCTTTTTGATGATATTAAGGATCTAATAAACTGCCTCTTCACATATTTTTATACAATTTACTAGCTTATGTTCTTAAACAGCTGCTCACCAATTCTCCATTGTAATTGTTTCAGTTGGTTCCATCTCATTTCTGTAACAGAAGAACTGTATATTTTAATTTTAAAACTACTACAATAATGTATATACCATGTATGTCTTTTTTAATTCTTTTTTTTTACTTCATCTTTTCTTCACTCTAAAAAAAAAGGTGGTGTTAACACATCAACTATAATTGCGCATCAGAGGCTTAACTTTTTGCTTTGCAGAGTGAACTCTGTCCCAAGTTAATTAGAATATTTTATCATTAGTTACCCTCCCCTCAAACCTTTATAGGTACATACAAAATCTGCCATTTTTCCAGATTCTAACCTTTTATGCATTGGTAGCACTTAGTTTGCATTACTCTGTTTCAATCCTTTTTTCCTTTTTTTTTTTATAGCACTCCTAAATTTCTTTGCTGCATGTACTTCCACATGCTACGTGAAAACACACTACTGAATTTAACAATACTAATGCTAAACATGAACTGCTTCATTTGTGTTGGCACTTCTTGAATTTGCTCTGCCTGTACCTCTTGATTTCTTTACCTCTGACATTAGGCAGGCATTATTTTTTAAAATGGGGGGAGTTTTTGTTTTTATAAGTCCAAACCCTTCTGGATTGCCTACAGGAGACTCAGAAAGAAGATGTTATTCTTTTCTCCTTGCTTCACCCTCAGAGTTTATACCATGCTTGGGACTCCTGTAACCTTCCTTGCACAGCCCTTCATACTTAGAGTTCATTCTCAGTCCTGCTGCTGGACATCATTGCTCACAAACGCTGCAGCCCAGCTGGTATCACAGCCTGAACTATGTCAGTGTTTTATCAGTCCTTAAAGCCTTCTTTTTTCCCAAAACAGCTTCTGCTAACTTGGCCTGAGCAGCATTTGGTATCTCTGCCTGGACTCTGTGCAGCGAAGCAGGTGCCAGGATGGCTGTGACAGAGCTAAAGCAGTCTCTGCTCACTGCAGCCCTGACTGCTCTTGCTGGAAAAGTCAACTTCTCCCTCTGTGTTTCTTCTGTAAAAATAAGCAAACCAAAAACCCCTTAATGCTTCACTCCCCCTGCGTTTCCTCCATCAGAGGAGCCTTCTCAGTTTGCAGCAGCTGCAGCTTGCAGCTGGTGCCCCAGCTTTGTGTGTGATGGGGATGATACCTCGAGGGCTCTGCTTCTGATCCCCCATTGCTCCCCACATGGGAGCCTTCCCCAGTGGTCCGGTGTTGGTCTGACCACGAGCCCGGGGAAGAGGGGGACTGTCTGTCCTAGGCTATGATGGAGAGGGCAGGGGTCCTGGCTCGCTTCCCTCTCTCCTCCCGCTGATCTCCAGCAGGCGATCCAACAAAACTCTGGTGGGAGCGTTATCCCAGCGGGCCATGTCCTCCCCGTGGTTCCGAAGCTGCCTCCATATGTCCACTCGCATGGTGCTTAACTCCCTCCTGGCCATGGTATTTTGTACCACAAATCGGGGAGCTGCACCACACTGCCACTGTCTCCTGCCCTGCCACCTTCCTTTCCTCCCTTTTCCCGAGAAGGGGATCTGGGAGGTCGCACCAGCAGAAGCAGTGGTCTGCAGCACCTCTGGGTCCCCCATCTCCCTGGAGTTTTCCTTTCCTCTGCTGCCCCTTCCCCTAGACACCGCTCTGTCCTCCCTTGCCCAGACACTCCTTGCCAACTGCTGTCTCCTTCCCTGGGTGCTCCCAGGTTTGAACCGGCGAGGAGCCAGGTCAGCAGTGGTTGTTCCCTCTGTAATAACTTGTTCTGCCCGTGGCTGCACATTTCCCTCGCTTTCCCTTTCCCTTTTCACAGCCACCGGAGCACTGCTCAGCAAAAGGGGGTTTGCTTTAAACCTTTCTGGCATCTCAAAAACTAGAGACTGTGGGCTCTCAGGCTTACGCTCCTCTACAGAGGGGCTGCCATCTGGATTAACCCATCTTTTTCCATCCCAGAGCTCATCATCTTTTTGGTAGGGTGTTTTTTTAAGGGCCATGGCTGTGACATGCTTCGCCTCTAACGCTGCTTTTAACTTTTCCATCTTGACCTCGCAGGCCCGGTGGTCTGTACTCTTCTCTTTTAGGATCTGTATTTTTTGCACCAGCAATCGGATCGTTCCTTGCACCTCCTCTACAGCTTTTGTACTGATGGCTAGCTTTTCCTTCAATGCCTGATTTTCATTCAAAATGGCCTTTTTTTGTTCACACACCTCTTGATACTGGAGAACACTTCGCACTTGCTCCACAGCCACAGCTTCTTCTCGAGTTATACCCTCCTCTAGTTTAAGTCTCTGAGCCTTTATTTCTGCTTTCAGTGTCTTGTTTTCCTCCCTTAGCTTCTGAATTTCTACCTGGGCTGCCTGTTTTTCTTCAGCTAAACTTTTGGCAACTAACCACACAGCCCACGCTCCTGCACATTTTAAGGATTTTCGGGAGAAGAGCTTAGTCTTGGCCATCTCTTTTAATTTGGCAAACTCTAGGTTAGCCTGCTGGATACTTTTGCAAGAGTTTGGACCCCAGGGGTTTGGTCCCCACTGAACAACCCAATTTGCCAGCTCTGACATCTTTTTGTCTCCTCTAAAGGTATTTTTGACTTTACAGAAAGGTCTGATTACAAATTACAACTCAAGCAGGCTGAGAGAAGATAGCAGAGGCTCACCCAAATTTGGACTTGCTCCTCTGTTGTTTTTCTAGTGTAATTCTTCCCTCCAGAAGGTTTTCTCAATGAAGAAATCTCCCAAGCAGGGATTTCTAATTTAGCTCTTCTCCCAGGCAAGGCAGAGGGCTTTCATTCCTCTGTCCATGGATGCTTAGAGGCATTCTTTGAGCATTTGTTCTCTCTAGGCAAAAGGAAGAAGGCTTTCAAACCTGCTGGATTTCCCACTTCAGTATTTTCAACAAGTCTTTAAAGGGCTACCTGTGTTGGTCCCAAAACTGGGTGCTATGCTTTCAGCACGACACTTGAGGGTATGTGGACACAGTGTAGTGTTGTTGCTGGTTGTCCCTGACTGCCACAGGATGGCACCCAAAAAAGGCTGTCCCAGAAGTGCTGCTCACAAAAATGCCATAAGGGCTCCCAGGAGGGCTGCTGCCTTCTCCACTAGTTCTGTGCACCACAGCTTGTGCCTTTATGTGGGCCAGAGAAACACGCCTTACATGGGAGAATCTGCTGTTTGACTACTTCAGAGTCTTAACAGCCTGATCAAAGAGTGCTAATCAATCCACTTACAATGCTGGATGATATTATCTAGACTATTAGGGATAAAGGAGATAAAAGGGGAAAATAATCCCGTATCAGTATCAAGCCCACCCCCTCCCTTAGCTGCTATGCTGTTCCCCCGTTTATGCTCACCCCTCCGATGCCCGAGGATGGCCGCAGGCGTTGTGACCTGGTCCTTCACCTCCAGCAGCTGCTGATGGCACCCCTCTGTCTGCTTCTCCAGGGTGGTTGTGGCGGTGGGATTCTGCTTCTTCCTCTGCTAGAGCCCCCCTGGGGGCTCTCTGTACCCCGTCTTTAAGGCTCCCTTCACTGTGCTCCTCGGTCCCCAGAGCCGGTTACATCCACACTGATCCTCCAGGCAGAGCCGTGCACACCTGGCAGAACTGCTCCTCACCCTCCTGGCTGCCCATGAGTGGTGTTTCCCAGCTCCAAGGCCGTGTTTCTCTGTTGATGCAGCAGCTGCCCTTGGGGGAGTAGTTCACAGCGCCGGGGTTGCCGGTATCACCCTGTGCCAGGGGGTTCAAGGCCCCACCACCCTCCCCTGCCTGCGTTTTATCTCCTGTACTGCAAAAATACAGCCAAGCCGTGCTGCTGGAGGTCCTTCAGCACCCCGTGGACTGGGTGAAGCAGAACCTGAGTGCAGATGGGTGAGGTCCCTGAGTTGTTTGGCAATTGCTGTTACAGCTACAAAGCTCTCGCAAAAATGGTACGTCTTGCAAAAAATGAGGCAAGTCCCAACCAAAACAAGGTGGCCAACCTTGTGCACCCCAGGGGTTTGGTTCCCAAACCTCAGCCTTTTGGTTTTTTGGCCAACCTCGTGGCCAGCCTCTGGCAATGGCAAGACCAAAGTTTGTGGGCTCTAGGCATGCATTGCACCATCATCCTTCTGTGTGCCACAAGAGCCCTGTGCTTTGCTACAACAGCCATAGGAATTGAGGAGCGAAGGCCTTGTGCTTTGCCCTGACCAAAAAGACCATCACTGATGCTCCTCAGCATTTTCACCAGGAGCTGAAAGGGGAGCAGTGGGTCTTTGGGGGCTCTATGGGACCATGGGTGATGGTTTGACCTACCCTATGGCCAAAGAAAACCATCAGGCAGAGCTGGCAGCAAGGGTGATAATTCTGCATAGAAAGAATCCCTCAAATAAGTGAAATGAGGAGAAATATTTGGAGTCCTGCAGTTATTAAAACACATAAATCCCTGCTCATAAACCCCACCATCCCCACAGATCAATGCTTTGAAAGACATCTGAAGCTTTGTAAACTAGAAGAGGTAATAGGATTAAAGCTGCAATGTGACAAGACAGCTAATTTTTAATTATTTCTAACTCCTTTCTAATTTCTACTTCATTCTGAATATTTAAAAACCTTTCCAAATGTATTTCACAAGTTTCAATAACAACCTAGTAACTGGATGTGGCATTACAGCAATTTATAATCACCTCCTAAAATGGGGATATAAATTAATCTTTCTACATCTCATTAGTTTAGCTATCAGAGATATTTTACAAGATAATTGGCTTTCTGTGGCTTTAATTTAATTTAATTTATTAATATCTTACATTTATATTTCATAGATGCTGTTTTAATTATTGAACTGATACATCTCAGAAACATAATTCTTTTATACAGCATCAAACTTTTGCTTTTAGGGCTCTAGAGCCTTTTTAAGATGTTTTAATGATAAATAATAAGTCCTTGTTTGTGTTTACCTTTAAAGTGGATATCAATTTACTTTTGCCTTAGGTTCTCACAAAGGAAAATTAGATCTTATTTTGGAACATCCTGTTTTGCAGATGAGGCTGCCTTTATTGTTAAACCAAAGCTTGTTCCAACTCTGTAATGCTATAAAAATACAAACAAGGGGAAGCAGAAGGAGTAGAAAGAACGTGGAATAAGAAGCCAGTTCATACCTGACAGGTATTTATGTAAATTATTTCAGTGGGCAGCAGAGTTAGGGAAACCCAGTCTCCCATGGTGTTGTGTCCTATGGCTGAACTTCCCAGTGTTGGTGGCAATGCTGCCATGCCTGAAGCTTCTCCTGCAAGCCAGGACCATCCACGCCCACCCCATCAGGGGCTTGCCTTTCCTGCACCCACAGCACGAGCTGGGTCTGGGGTACAACCCCACCATCCCCTTTGCTAATTAATCTGCAACAATGTAATATTTTGGAGACTTCCAGCCTGCCGTAAACTTTGGCCGAAATATCCTCACCAAATCTCTGAGGACAGGTAGACAAGCAGACTGTGCAACTGACCCCAAGAACACCTTTCCTTAGGAAACCAGCCTAAAAATATGTTCCTTCCTAAAGCAGAATAGCAACGTTGAAACATCTGACAGTAAATGTGATGATGATAATTGATGCTTAATGAATAATCCAGGGTAGCTTTAATATTTTAGCTTCACAGAATACCTTTCATCCCCAGGAGCCAAACCAAAGTATAAAAGGTGTACTCTTGCCCCGCAGGGTCTCCTTTTGCCATTAAATCCACTATTTCATGGGGACCAGCTACACAGCTGGGCCACCACAGAGGTGATCAGAGGGTTGGAGCACCTGTTCTACGAGGACAGGCTGAGAGAGCTGGAGTTGTTCAACCTGGGGAAGAGATGACTCCGGGGAGACCTTAGAGCACCTTCCAGTAATTAAAGGGGGATTATATAAAAGAAGGAGAACTAGTTTTCACATGAGCAGATAGTAATAGAACAAGGGGAAACAGTTTTAAATTAAAAGAGGAGAGATTTAGATTAGGTGTTAGGAAGGAGTTCTTTACTCAGAGGGTGGTGAGGCACTGGAACAGGTTGCCCAGATAAGTTATGGATACTCCATCACTGGAAGTGTTCAAGGCCAGGTTGGATGGGGCTTAGAGCAACCTGATCTAGTGGAAGGTGTCCCTGCCCATGGCAGGAGTTTGGAACCAGGAGATCTTTAAGGTTCCTTCCAACACAAACCATTCTATGGTTCTGTGATTTACCTCTGGCCAGTGAGTGTCCAAGGCCCCACAGAGCTCAGCACTTCCAGCTGTGTGGTGGAAGTGAACTTCCACCCATCGCCAAGACCCATCGGGGCACACCCTTCAAGTGTGAGGTGTGCTGCCCACGGAGGGGCTTTGCTCCGACATGGCGCGGGAGCAGCCCTGGGGCGCAGAAGCTGGCTAGGAGAGACCCTCCTCTCCCACCCGAAACCTTGAGACGAGGGGCGGGCAAGGAAACTCTGCAGACCCCCCTCCCGGCACGGGGCTGCTGCGCCCACCCCTCCGTTCCACCCGCGCACCCCTCCGACACACCGACACGAGCCGACGCGGACTGACGGCCCGGGGGGTGCGTCTCCGCTCCACCGTGTGGCCGGAAAGAGGCCGGGAGCAGAGCCGCCGGGAGCCCCGCGCAGCCCCGGGGGCGGTGCGGGTCCAGGCTCCGCCGGCGGCTGCCCGGAGCTCCGCCCGGGATGCGGAAGGGAAAAGCGGCCCAATACCCCCCTTGCTGTCAGCAAAACACCGCGGCACGGGCTCTCCGCACCGCCGCCGGCTCTGCCCCTTCCCTGCGTGGCGAAGGACCAGAACATCCCCAGCAGGTCGCTCACCCCAGCTCTCTGGGCTCCTTTGGCCAGCTAAAACATAAAAAATATCTGTGTCAGAGGAGAGGAACAGCCATCAGCAACGTAAGCTCGTGTCAGGTGATACCTGACACCTCCAGCCTTTGGGTAAAGCCAGGTTTGGGTTTAGATGTATGCAGATTAGAGTCATGAAAGTTCTTATTTTATAACATCCCTTCCCCTCCATCCCCTAAATTAAAAAGTTCCTGTTCTACAAAGTTACTCTGCAACACATTTTCTGCCAAATCCCTTTGCTCTGCAAATTGTGACCTCTTTGGACATGAGGCTGGTTGTTGGGCTTTGTCTGCTCAGAGTGGAGGGCAGGAGGCCATAAAACAAGGCGGATGGGTTCCTGTTACATTGTCATGTTGGTTTTGGCCAATCCTACCTAGTGGCCTTTTTTATGTTAGAAACTTTTTAACATTTTAAAATAACTTCATTAATAAAAGAATGCTGCAAGTCTTTCTTCTTTCCATCCCCACTCCCAATGCCCCAGGCTGACTCTTTCTTGTAAAGCCTGCTGCAATGAGAACTTTTTTGATAATGCAGCCACTCTTGGCAGCACCCCTAAGCCAGAAGGGGTGCCTTCCAACTGCAACATGCAGGGCTTGGGTGGCAGGATAAGCAAGCACCTCAGTGAATCTTCAGGAGCACCACTGAGCTCATGCTGCTGCAGCGCTTCAAGTCCGGCTGGGACATTTTCCCTTCTCCAGGAGGCTCCCGACATGGCTCATCCACAGTTCAAGCCTTTTCCTTGATGGCTTGTTAGTAAAACTGCACAAATAAGAAATTCTTCCTCCTATTAATCAAATCAGAAAGGTCAACTGGGTTCATTTTAGGTCAGTCTGAAGTGAGCGTTTCTGGTAGTTTGGTTTTCTCAGCAAAATGAAAAAACTTCCCTGAAAGAAAACTTAAGCCAGCCAGGACTTCTTTGTCCTTGGTTTTAGCCCTGCGTCTGCAGCACTGCTGTGACTGTCTACTGACTTCAGATGACACTTGCAAGCATTCTCTTTTAGTCCTAACCAACCTTTTTTTAGTGAGTAAAGGATTGGTCGTACTATGCCCCCGAGCTCTATTCCTATATTAGCCAAAGATGCCCAAGTGTCATGCAGGGTCACCTCGTGACTTTGGCATCATGTGCTTTTGCCCCAGACAGGAAGAAAGGCAAGTGTATGATTTCTAGACAGCTAGGAGAGTTGTCTTCCAAAAATACATGAAGAAATCCTCAGCTGCCACCCAGATCTAGCTGTTCAGGAGAGAGGACGAGCAAGAGGACTAGAACGTGATCCAATGTCTGGATCTGGACTTCTATGCTTCCACCACTGTAATGTGAGCATTTTTGTCCTGCCTGCCAAGAGGCAGGGCAGATAATGTGCCTCATTGATTAAAAAAAGAAAACAAAAGTCCCACTAGATGCACTCCAGTTAGGGACTGGGCCAGGGATCTCACTACCTTTGGAAAGTCATATATATTGGAAATAAAAACATTTTCTTCCTAACAGCCTGCTGTGGTTCCTCTCTACTAACAGTATTCCCCACAGCCAGACCCAACTTCTGCATCCCAGGACTCCTGCTTAAGGGATCTTAAAATTCCTATTGATTTCAATGGGATTGGGTTCGAGCTGCTTAGCAGTTCACCTGCTGGAGCAAGGAGCTGGTCTCTGGGTTGCTGCCTAGTCACTGTGTGCTGCAAGCAGGGCTCATCAGGCCCCAGGACAGCATATTCTCAGCTGTACCAGAGCAGAGTACATCATGTTTCATCCTTGCAAAAGGTTGTTATAAATGGTTTCGTTTCAAGAGAGCTCAATTAGATCTGGGAACTCTGCAACAAGTTCATTCCTAACTGTGGCTCCGAGACTTTGCAATAGTCAAAAGACAAATGGATGCTGAAGAAAGAAGCAAACAACAGCAGGCATTTCCGTGGTGTCCTCTTTTCTGCTTATTAGCTGTGCCCTGTCATGCACTGAGTACTTCAAGCACTTCATCTGTCACTTCCAAGACTGTCAGATTTCTTTTCCTTAGTTTCCATGTCTTTCAGGGGAGAAGCTGAGCACACTACCTGCCAAAGGCACCGTCCCATTGCATTTGGGAAGCAAGAAATTTAGAAAACGAGCATTGCTGCACCTGAAACTGACCTGTGACAATGCTGCCACACAGCAGCTTTTGATCTCCTTCCTCAGGCCACAGATCAGCCCTCACCGATGACTTCTAGCTAAGCAAGGTAACGAAACCCTCAGGACATCAGTCTGGCAGATGCTTTTTAATGGGACCTGATTGTCCTGAGTCCTGAGAGTGGCCTGGTTTCTTGGGGATTACAGCTGGCCTTGTTTCAACTTTCAACTCAGCTGAACGTGATCACGAAAGTCAGGTCAGCTCTAGGGGTGGGTGGACTCTGTACGTGCCAGTCCTCGTAGCGAAAACCACCAGGTTGCTGCTTTCTCCCAGTGCTGCTGCCAGCCCTAGGGCTGACTTTCTGCAAGTTAAAATAAGACATTTACTTTCCTTTTCTCATTTTCCCCAGCTATGAAAATACGTGCATGGATGGGATTATAATAAACAATGTCATTAAATTGTGCCTTGGTTTTTCCTACTTGTTTGCAGTGACTCATACTGCAGTTCTTACAAGTATGGGTCAAACAGGAGCCAGCATTCAGCAACCACAGTCCTGGCTTTTCCTCATCCTAAATGCTGACCTCCCCCCAAGGCAGCAGGAAGGACTCTCCTGTTGATGACCGAGAGATGCAGGGTCCCTGAGCATCCTCTCTTTCCAGTTAAAGCAATAGGAAACCGGGTGCTGGTACCCCACCAGCTATAAGCAGTGGATTTTGTCCTTTGGGACTGGTCCTATGTCCCGTTTCAGCAGCCTTGGTGCAGGTGCAAGGCTGGGCAGGGTAAGGAGTTGGGCTGGTTGCCCTCCTCCTTGTCTTCCAAGCCCCTGTGCCACCGCGCTCACGTGTGGTGTCTGGGAGTGGGTGACAGCTCACATAATGCAGACTGGCAGGTGACCACGGGAAATGCAGCACGGGTCACGTCTCTGCAAGCCAGGCTCAGCCTAAGTCTCCCAAGATGCGTCACTAAGACTCTTAGGGCTAAATCTCTCCCTGCCTAAGTGGAGCCGGCTGCAGCCCTGCAGCAGGGATGCGCTCGGCCCCCCACTTGCCCAGATGCACGTTGCTCTTACTCGGCTGCCACTGCTTTGTGTTCCCAACACAGCTTCTCAAATTGCTTGTTTGTGAGCTCTCCTTAACCAAGAGCCCAGACCAACTGAAAAGGTTTTACTTTTCTGTACCTGAGAGCTGTGTGCAGCTGGAGAACGAGACGCTGCCAGGTTGCCCTCTGTCAGGAGGTCGTGATCATCCAGCAGCTTCCAGAGGGCTGTGATCTAGGAGGCCTTGTTGAGAAAAACCAGCTCTTGCACAGCAGGGCTTCACACTGCCCTGGTGCCTTTAAGCACTTCTCCCTGACTCTTACAGACAAGGAAAGGGAGAAGGGATGGGAAGCTGGTTGGCCCTTTGGCAGGCATGGGTACAGCCTGCCTCCTGCCTGCCTGTGCTGGGGGCAGACACTTGTAGGGGTCGGGCTGACCTTTGGGTGGCCTTTCTCATGGCACCTCTTTTGCAGAAAAGGCCAGCACTAGCCAAGCATCTCTCCCACAACTGTCCCCATGTGAACCCAGCCGTGTCCTAACTCCACGGCTCTCATTTCTTGCCAGGCAGGTCCCAGCCAGCTTGCATTTATTTCTCCCCCTCCCTGTCTTTCCTTCTCCCTTCCTCTCCTGGGATCCTGTCTCTACTAAACTGGTCTCACCAGTTTCCATCTGGATTTCCTGCCTTTCAGAGGCAGGTCCTCACACATGTCCTGGGCAGGCCTATTTCTTCCACCTTCCCTTGCACCCCACACTGGGGAACCTTGTACCCTCTCAGAGCAGAGGCAGGGCACCCTGCTGCCTGGCAAGGCAAGTGTCAGCACCTCTCTCATCAGAGTGACAGAGAGGCCTTATTCTTTCTTTCTCCATGAGAAAAAGATAGGAATAGCATCCACGCTCCCTCTTGGCAGAGCAGACACCCTTCGAGTATCACCCTACTGCCCACAGCAGCGTCGCAGCAACAAAGGGCCTTGTTTCACACAGACAGCGGCTTCGGAAACATTTAGTAATTAGTGTCGGAGACAGCAAAGAGCTTTGCAGGAAAGCTGAGAGCGTTCCCGAAATTGCTCATTAAATCTCCGGTTCTTCAGAGTGAAGTAGCTGCCTGGAGGCTTCCCACGCAAGGCAGGGGCAGGCAGGGGACTGGGCTGCACCAGCCCTCTGCCTGCCCTCCTGCCTCCACTCCATCCACCACGCTCAGCCCTCCACCTTGCAGCAGGGTGCCCTATCTCCCTTCTGAGGAGCTGTATCCTTGTCAGGCTGAAGATGCCTGTGGTCAGTGTCCAGTGGCTACAGCTTCTCCAGCCAAGCAGGCACTGGACTTTGTTCCCTCTCCCCCTCAGGAGCTTTTCCAGTGGTGGGGACCGTGCCCAGATCCAGTGCCCCGTGGCTTTGTGAACAAGGCAGGTGTATTTGTGGGGTGGCCTGGAGACTGTATGGGATGATGCGATAAAAGTCATGCTTGCTTTTCTCCTGATGGTTCCACTGTAACACATGGGGCTGCTCTGCTCAGTCACAGCTTCCTTTCTGGGTGCACAGGAGGCCATTCACCTCTATGAAAACATTCATACAAGTGTTCTTCAATTATCTGGGGAAATAAGCGATCAAAGCAATCCTTCAGAAGTTACAGCTGTAGGACACTGCTGAAATGCCTGTGCTTGAGACCAGCTGGATGGATATTCTTGCAATTAGGACACTGTTTTAAGTTACTTGGATGTGGGTTGGTCCCATCTGGAGAGGAAGAAACAAAGCAAGGGATCTAGCTACTGTTATCCGGTAGATACAGGGTGTTGGGGAGAAGGTGGGGCCAGACTCTTCTTGGGTGCACACAGCAGGAGGCAACAGATGCAAGTTGCAGTGAGGGAAGTTCTGGATAGAGAGAAAGAGAAATTTTTACAATGGGGATAGTGAGGCCGTGGATCTGGTGCCTGGGGAGGTGGTGGGATCTCTGATCTGGAAATGATCTCTGTTCATACCTCACCTGGACCAGCCCTCAGTTACCTGCTCAACTTTGCAGGTCAGCTTGGCTCCAAGCAGGGGCTGGACAGGAGGCCCTGGACCAAAGCTGCTTTGTTATTCCGTTAGCAACATCATCCACATCCATGAGATACTTCCACAATTAACCTGAGGGTCTACTGATGCACCACATCACCAAGGCTGCTACAGCACTCATGCCAAGAGGGCAATGTTCAGTTAACCCCTGGGACTCCCTAAAGCAGTGCCTTAATCCAGCCCCAGCTCCACAGGATTTCAGCCTCCCCCACCTCCACAAGTTCCCTGGCAGTCACATTTCAGGGCAGACCTGGATTTACTAACCAGGGGAACGCATGGGTTTTTCAGGCAAGAAGTTTTGGTCCATCTCACGGGTAGGTTTGTCAGCCAAGGTGTCTGACATGAATCTTGAGCTGTGGTAGAGGTTCACCTCCTCCTTGCTAGAGATAAGGAGATGACAGGAGAGGGTGGTTCGGGGGCTTTGCAGTCTTGTTTCTCTGACACGGATGAATAAGAGCGACTGAAAGACAGGTGCTGTGCAGTGCTGGACCCAGCTGCATATAAAAATATACTGTTCCATCCGTCTCCACATAATAAACACATTAAAAAGGAACAAGGTGTGTCTCTAACTGTCTCCAAGGCTTTACATGGGCCAAGTTGCTTTTTTTTTTTTTTTCCTTTTTACAACAAATGGAAGTAGAGCAGTGGGCTGGTTTCAGGGGAGAGAAAGGAGTGGGAGGCAGAATATCACATCCTATTTCCTCTTTTAAACACTTGGCAGGGGAGCAAACTTTCCATTCCCATCTGGCACAAGCAGACTAAACACAGGTTCCTTTCTGATAGCCATCTTCACTCTTCTGCTACCTTTTCCCATCAGTCTTCTGCAGGCAAAATGCAAACCCACACACTATTTAAAGATACTCAAATTTAGGGAGTGTAACCAAACGATCCCTTTTAGTTACCTTCTTTCCGAGTCACTGAGCATCCAGAGCCAAGCCAAACAACAACCCAGTTAATCAACAGGCTCAGGACATGAAAGCAACTCCATTTCCTATTTGTGAATGCACAGATGTTGTTTATCTTGGATCCCCCATTGTTGGTCCCCCCAGGATTAAATCACAGACCTTTAAGTGGAGCATGAGTGATTGATTTTCTATTGAAGCAGCTCACAGCAAGACTTGGCCAGCCCCACTGCTGTACCATTCTCCTTCCCATCTCCCTAAGGATGGATCTCTCTGCTGGTCCAAGGGCTGTCCCCAGGAAACAGGGCATATTGTGGCGCTTGGGAGCACTGGCTTCAGGAACACCCGCTGACGCAGAGCCGGGTTATCTCTGCAAGGACCTGCATCAGGCACACCCTCAGGATGGTGAGGCTGATAGCTCTCAAGACCCAGGCACTGGCAAGGTTGGGCCAACACCAGCACTGATAAAGGAGATGAGCTTCCTTGCAGACACAGACATGGGGCCTGACTGCTCTGCAGCTCTGTGTGCAGCCAGCCAGCCCCACCTTGCAAGCCCAGCATGGTTTTGGCCAGGTTGGGGAACACCATCTTTCAAGTGAGGAGCTGGTTTCGGTGTGGTCCAGTAGCTGGTATTACTGTCCCTGATCAGGCCTCTATCCCATCCCTTGCTCCCCAGCACTGCAGCTGAGCTGCAGGTTTTGACTGTGTCCTACAGACCCCAGGGAATCTACTGGCTCCATCCGTGAGCAGACTTGGCCTCCATGTGTCCTGTGGTGGTGAGACCCTGTGGTCCACAGTGAGGTGAGGATGATTCCTCCTTCATACAAACCAAGATGCTCTGAAGTTCCATGGACATTTGCCACCTGATGCCAGCTCTAGTCACCTTGTTCAGCCCTGGCAGAGGGGGCTGCTAGTTCTCTTGCCTGCTCCTGTAGCCTTTAATTTCAAGTGGAGAAGGCCGTCTTCATCCTTCCCCACGTCTGTCAAACTGCTACAGAGCCTGGCTGACACGGCCAGGGTGGCTGCAGGGGTGGCTGCATCATGGAAGCGTTGGCTATGCTCATGCGCAGGGTCCCTGGAGCATCTTGAGAGGCTGTTTGTGGGATGAGTGCCACTTGCAGAATCGGTAGTGACTGCTTCCTTGGCTGTCAAATGCTCTTTTGGAGAGGGGGGAGCCATGGTGATAGTTTTCCATATTGCAGAAACACCCCTACTGCAAGACTAAACTGGTGATGGCTGAGGCTGTGTTTGGAGACACCTTCCCACCCACAAACCCTCTGGTGCCTCTGCCTACTAAAAGGGAGTCCCCTCCACAAATCCGGCACGCAGGCTTGCTCCGCGGCTGCGAAACGCTGAGCAGCTCCGCATACGGCGTGATTCGTCCCCCTGCCCCATACCGAGCAGAGGCGGGGACATGCACCCACCGGGGCCGGGCTGCGGCCGCTCCCCGCAGAGCCCGCGGTGCGGGGATGCTGCAGGGCCGGGCGCTCCCGGCAGAGAGCGTGTCCCGCACACGGTGTGAGCGCAGGCGGCATCGCGGAGGAGGAGGAGGAGGAGGAGGAGGAGGAGGAGGAGGGGGCGGAGAGCCGTGTACCCAGACCTCGGCAGCCAGCCGCTTTCCCTGATCCCCAGGGCTGCAGGTGCAGCTCTAGCGTGCCTGATGCCGATCCAGAATGACTCGGAGAACTGGGCGAGCATCAGCTCGTGCCGTCAGTGCAGTTCTGGAGGCAATTTCCACCTAATATGCTTTCTGCAGGAAAGGTTTCAGTGCTCAGGTTTCAGTGGCAGGTGGGGGAGCCGTTCCCACTTATGGGCACAGGGTGGGAATGGGGACACTGGATACCCTCAGCAACTGGGAGGGGTGGGGCAAAGGGAGTGGGTTTTCCCCTGGTGCAATTTCACTGAAGTCCATAGAGGTAGAGGTAGATGAGCAGAGAATTTATTCCTTCTTTAGTGGCATGACTGAGTTGTCTGACTACAATTTTTCAACATTAGTGACAGATTTAAGACAAAGTCCATCCCATCCCCTTCGAGTTGGCCAGATGATGAAGCTGCCAAAAGACAGCAGTCATTGGGCCACTTCCTACCATGGGAAGAATCCAGAATAATGCAAAATGAACCGCAGTGACTCTTGCTGGGGGGCTTGCTGGGAGAAGGGCTTATGTAGTGAAGGCTGTGTCCCACCCCCACATCTATAACTCTATGGGATGTAATGAGCTGGGCCCAGGGTTCTTTCTCTGCTGCTTTGGGCACGGTACTAGTGGTGGGTGAGGGGAAGAGGAACCATCCTGCTACATGGTTATTCTTGGTAGTGGGTCATGAAGCAGGGAGCAAGATGTCTCACTGGGAGCGGGAACATGAGTCCCTGCTGGGGCCAGGTTGCTCTCTTTGGAAAGGGAGGGAAAAGCTGCTGCTGAATAGGTGCAGGACTACAGAGCTGAGCTAATTTAGGTATTCATTCCTTGAGTCTCCAAAGAAGTAATTAGTGCATCGATCCCCATCTTAGCGAGCTCTTGGGGCAGAAGGCAAAAGGATAACTAGCCTCTGCTCTTAAGTAGGAAGCTGAGGATTCTATGGGATTACTTCTTGCTCCTTGACAGATGTAGGCCCTATTAGGTCAGAGTTAAGGTCAATGATGATCTGATTTAATAGGCACCAGGAAGAAACTTTCATCTAGTAGGGGATGGGACAGGCTAATGTCCACATGGGACTGTGCTGGCTCTTGCACACCTGTGCACATGCAGGAGAGAGCGTGGAGACAAGCACTGTCAAGACCTGCGTGGTCAGAGTCCCTCTCTCTCTTGTGCCCTGAGCCTGAACCTACCACAAACCCAGAGGAGCCGGATGCCTTTGAGGAGCCAGATCAACCAGCACATCCTGGTTCAAGTTGCCCTCTGCCTCCCATCTGCTGTGTGGCCATGGTTCTTCCTAAGTCTGACTTTTATCCAACAAGAAGTGGAGCTTGGGGCTCAGTGCTGGGTGAGCAACAAACCTGCTAACTTCAGTACTAAACTTTCAGCACTGATTTTCTGTCCTTGGTCCTTTCAACACTTCTTAACAAAGCTAACCCTGCTGGGGAAACTCCTGGGGGCTGCCATGCACCCACCGGTTCAGCCTCTCCCATACTTTGTGGTGGGGACACAGTGGTTTACCTGCGCTTACAGCAGACAAAGTTAGAGCATTGGCTCAGTTCTGTTTGGACAGATGTGCCTGACATCGATAATGTTAGTCCTCTATGGTGCAAAAATAGTATTACTGGTGTAAAAGCTGCTTTGTGCTATGATAGCAGCAGTCACAGCTTTAATTACAACACCAGAGCCAAAGAAGTACAACAGCACAGATGAGATATTACAGAAGCAATAAATTTCCCCAGTCAGCTCCTGTGTTTTGGTGCCTTCTTCATGCTTGAATTTACATGCTTTCTCATTCCCTCTTAGGCAGGAGACTCTCTGCTGTGTTCCTCAGGTTGCCACTGTCTCCTTGATGCTTGCAAGGGATGTGCCAGAAACTGGGAAGGGCTGGTGTTGCCTCTAGGGTCAACTCTTCTCAGGGAACTACTCACCTGACCAACAGATTAAAAAAGGGAAATAAATACCAATGTTTAAAAAAAATATACTCTGTTAAAAAAACCCCACCCAAAACAACCTGTTAATAAATAAAACCCTAGCATAATGAAAAGGGGAAATGCAGTGATTCAGTAAAGGATTCAATTTTTTAAATGAAAATATCTTCCATACACTGATTCCAGCCAAAAGACATTTCTGTTCCTTTGACAGAATATAAATATTAATCCAGACACTCTTTGTTCTTAATGTGTCCTTTTGTATTGGCATGATCTGGAGCCGCACTGAGAGCTCACATCTCCTGCTGGCTTCCTTGTGGATGCTGGGTCATCAGTACAACTCCAGAGCAGTCCAGCAAGGACACATTCTCCTACCCTGAACATAGGGCTCTGCTGCTCGTCCATGCTGTTTCAGAGTAGGTCTCCTGTGAGGGCTGTCAGGATTCAGCAGACTGATGGAGAGGATGAGTCCTTTCGCAGGAACCTGAAGGAGGTGCTGGTGAGACACCTAAGCCATGGGGGCATTCCATCAAACCCCCTTCTCTGGGGTTTTTGAGGCCAATTCTCTGCTGCTTTGTGGACTTTACCTTATTGCAAAATGGCTCTGAAACTCTGCCCCTCTGGTGGGAGAAGTGGGCAAGAGAGGGTAGGCCAGTGAAGAGTCATGGAGACAGCCCCAAGTGACAGACATACCTGGAAAGCCTGCAGGCTATGTGGGCACATGTCCTAGGCAGGGTTGGGTGAAACAAGGACCAGGCACTGGGTGAAACACTGGCCAGGGTGGACATGGGGCTCACGAGTGTGCTATGTCTGGCAACGGAGAAGAAAAGTGCAGAAACAAGGGTCATCATATTTTAGGTTTCTTGAGACATAAACGTAAAATGTCCTCTGTCCTTTCCTCCTCTCTATCACTGGCCCCTCCATTCTCCTATTTGTTACCTACAGCACCTGTTACCATGAAAGGAAAGGCTCCTATTCAGAAAAGTCCTTAAGTACAAATTTAACTATCAGGACAAGCTTAAGGGCTTTGCTGAATGGGGCCTGCAGAGCTGGATGGAAACCTGCTGAGCCACCCCAAGCCAGCCTCACCGGGGGGCTGCAGACTCAGCTCCAGCACAGCCCCTTCCTTCCTGGGGTCAGTGTAAAATAAAACCAGAGGCAACCTTGCAAAAGCAGATTCAATTCCCAGTCCCTTAGCAGCCCATCCAGGTCCTTAAGATCAAACCCCTCTGCCCTGCCAGCTGTACCTATTCTTCTTGCTTTTCAACACAGGGTACAAATCCCATTTTTTCTCTCTGACTCCTATACCCTCTCACAACTAGGCACACAGGGCAAGATGGACACATGCACATTGACTGGCCCTTTCTTCTCAATCACCATCTGAAAGTCACTGAGAAATGTGATGCTATGTGGAAAGTGGCTGGAAAGAATGACACCGTGAGAGCCTATTTTTTCCTAAGGAAATAAATAGACCATGCACCACAAGCACGGAGAGGAGAGGGTTTGTGCCAGGTCATGCACAGGTAGGGCCATACAGGGACAGCCCAGAGTTTGTTTGAGCTGTAGTCACTGCCTTTTAGGAAGATTTTGCTGGGCAGAGGCACATGGGACATTCTCTGGTGGCGCCACCAAGGTGGCAGGCTGGAGATGGCAGTGGTTTCAACCTGTCTGTAGCATCCCTGAGCATGCAAACTATTTGCAAGGGGCCCATGAAACATGGGGGAGCAAACCAAACTACTGCATGCTGCACAGCCACTCCAATGTGTGCAGGTACACAGAGGAGGCTGACCACCTCTCAGCTGAGGAGGGGGGGCTTTAATCTCTCAGGTGCTGGTGGGATGTCAGGCGAACCAGAGCTCGAGGCCTGACACAGTTGCGGCGATGGCCTGGATTCAACTATTTCAAAGGGCACTGGACGGTCAAGTCAAGCCCCAAATTTAAATTTGTTAAAATAACTTTTTGCAAAACGTTATGATGGAGAGAAATGTTTCCATGGTTTTTGTTTTTAAATTCCAAGTGGGAAGAGTTTATTTTTTCACTAGGAAACTTTCCCCGTAGGATTCGCAGCACTGGCCGGGAGACAAGAACCAGCGAGTTCCGCTCCTGAACAGAGGTGACCCTAAGGGTGACCCTGTGCTGGTCACTTTGCCTCGTGCAGCCTCACTTACCCCCTTGGATAAGGGAAGTGGCAACATGCATGGCTGCAGAGGGGCTGGGATTCCAGCATGGCTGGCTATCATGTGGTCAGCCCGTGTGGCCATTGGATCTAAATCCAGACGAGTAGTGCCTTATATTGGAGGTAAATGCAATGAAAACTTACGTTACAGGCAGGTTAGGGAAAAAACAAGGGGAAATGACTGCCCAGCAGTTTTGTTTCTCCTTGCCTCTGCTCATGCACAAGTGTCTTCAGTGGGGATAGTGATGCTCTGTCCTTCACCATCATACTGCTCCTGCTAGATTGCTGCTGATTCGTAACGTGCAAGTGAATGGCTGTTACCACTTGTTTGTCCTCTGTTAGTTTATACTGTCCTGAAAAACAAAATATTATAGAGAGTTATAAAATTAACTGAAGGCAATAAAACAGGCATGAGGGCTCATCTGGTTTCAATCAGCTCAGTGCCCTGGAAAGCAGTCTACCCCAGCTGAGAGCCCAAGTGCTGCTGCTCCTGCCCGCAGGTAACTGGCTAGTCCGAAGCGTTTAATGCAAAAACAGACAGCACTGAAACAGGGATCTGGTGAGCACTTGAGATGAGAAAAGAAGTGGAAATTAAGGCAGGCTGAGCTCCATTGACTACAACTCACTGAAAGTAAAAGAAAAAATATGCCAATTTGAAGTGCTTGTATTTTGCTCCCATCACGGAAGCAGAGAAAGAGCACAGGGATTCATTCTCATTTGCAATAAAATACTTTGAGCTGATCCCACTTTGTTCTCTACTCCCATGTACTGTGCCATGGTTGTGGGGTCACAGATGGCAGGAAACTCCTCTTGCCTTGCCCCCTGAGAGGAGTGAGGATTTGGCATTTTAGGATCTGGGGTGTAATGAAAACTGATTGCTTGGACATGTGGATTTCTAAGGTGGCAGCTCAGCAGCTCAAGGGTTAGTGGGGCTCCCTCACTTTAAGCCCATACATTGATATAAAGGTTTATCTACGAGGGAAAACTCCTTCTTAGCAAGGTAGGAGCTGCAGGTGGGTACAACAGCCCCTCCTGCTCTGCCTCTGTAGCCCCAGCTTTTCGTACCTGGCTGGGGCAAGTAAAGCAGGAGGAGGCACAGTATATAGTACAACTCCCCTGCATGAAGAACGCCTCCCGTCCCTGGGATATCTGAACACCTCCAGCAAGACTTCCCTCAAGGAGTGGCCAAAGGTGCAGTGTTCCTGGTACACACCCCACCCACTAAACATTACACTTGTCAGGCTGGGGGGGTTGAGCCACCCCTGATCCAGCGAAGCAGCCAAGCGCGGTTGATGGAAATCACAGGAGGTGTGCCTTTGCTTTCAAAAGGACTATTAACGTGCTTATGGTTAATCACACAAATAAATCTCCCAGTGGCTTAGAGCCAAAGTGAGCAATAAAAGCACCGATCCCCAGGCCTCCCGATGGGAATTGGCCAGGGCCAGGGCCGATGTTCTCACCAAGTTGCTGGGAAGTAATCTGTGTACTCAGCACATAGACACCCAGGAATTTTGTTCGATGTCATCCCCCCAAGCACCCCCTAAAAGGCTGTTATCTAGGTAGAAACTCGAAACTATCTGCCCATGCCAGCTGGGATAGCAAGGCAGGCGTCCAGAGGACACAGGCAAAGGGTTGATCTGAGCTGCTTTTTCTCAGTGGTGGCTGCAGGAGCCATGGAGGATGGATGGATGGGAAAGTGAGCCCTGCTCCTGTTCCTTGGTCTCCTTCAGGGGTTCAGATGTACCAAAAATTAGGTATTTAAAGGAATGTGCCTTTCAAGGAGGGAAAAACCTTGAACCTCAGGCTCTGCTCAGTGTAGAAAGGCGTTTGGAGAGATAACTTAGTGTGCCTGGTGCAAGAGAGACATGGGGCATGGGGGTTTTTCACTGGCTTTTATTTTGTACAGTCGACACCAGGAAATCCACGGCAGGTGTGTGTATGTCTGAGGGAGACAGGCAGGCTTACTTCTCATGAAACACCCCAGGGAACTGAGCTATGGCCCCATCCACGTCCCACATTTCATCTGGACATGGTGGGAGTTGAAGGCATTTGGGGCAGGTTGCAAAGCTAATTTTAAGAGACCTGCCTGAAGCAGCGCCCTGTCTCTCTCCTTCTCCCAGTCCCAGTACCACCAGGCACTGCCTTGGACTGTTCAGCTTCAAAAAAATCTTTTATAAGTCAAGTCTTTGTGTTCTCTTAGTGCAGAAATCAGCAAAGACAGTAAATGTGAGTTTATGTGTCCCAGGGGATGTGGCAGGGAGATGGGGTCCCTGCGGACAGGGCAGCAAAACACAGAGAAGCTGCTTCCTCAGAACTTAGGAAACTTGACTATTTTCTTACTCCTCTCCCCGGCTCCAAACCTCATTATCAGGAGGCTCAAGGCAGGCAAAAGAACTGCGTGCACCGAGTCCAACCTGCTGCCTCCCTCCCCTTAACCTTGTGGAAGGTTACTGATGACCCTTTGCACCCACCTGAATTTCCATTCATCTGCAGAGGCTCAATCAACTCCTTGTGATTCATTTTAATCTGGCACAAAGCAGCAGCTTGCTGAAGCCTCATGTGAAACACCCACATACGCTCACATTATATAATATGAATTTAAGGAGATTAAATTATCCGGTCTGAGGAAACACATGCACGTATGTATGTACACATCTATACACAGTCTGGGGGGTGGCTGAGTGGAGCTGAGGGCGTTGCCTTCAGAAACACTGAACTTGTGCTTTTTAGCACTTAAATAATGGGGCAAATGGTGTGTGTATGTCTGAGTACAGACACGTGTATGAAGCACAGCAGCAGCTGTACGTTCTGCATGTGAAGGAAACAAGAGAAGCGTTTGTGTGCTTGGCTATCCACTTTGTTGGCAAAGCCTGAGCAGCAGCATGGAGCAACAGGTGGAATGCAAATAGTCCCTGCACGAAACTTCACCTGTCAGCGTGTGGCAAGATACTGCTCAGTGGGAAAGTAAACAGAGGGTAGAACTGTCCCCAAAAGCCCTGAGCATCTCTCAGCAGCCTTGGAGGGCCTGGCCCATCCTGTGGCCAAGCGCCCTGTCCTGCAGGTATCTGCCTCGGGGTACAGCCCATCTCTCAGGGGGCTGCATGGGCACCAGCAGCAGATCGATGCACACAGTCAGGGCACACGCTGGGTTTGGGTTCTGGGGCCCAAAGATG